>NC_062968.1:37934461-37953287 GCF_023119035.1 Salvia hispanica | reverse complement strand
TGCCATCGGTTGTAGTTGGGGTCTGTCGGTGGGGGAAGGTCTGGAACTCCAATTATGTGAGAAGCCAGACCTTTTCCACGGATTTCCCTCCTCATCAGTTTCGCCCATAGGGGGTAGTTATCCCCGTTGAGCTTTTCTGCTAGACGCATCTCGCCTAGTGATTCAATAGATGAAGGCGGTTGGTTTGGGTTTTTCTGAGACATACTTAGTCTCATAAATTCAGCAAATTGTTCTGGTGAAAGTGTTACGGGTTGGTTGTTCTTTGGAGGGTTATCAGATTCGGAATCTGACATTTTTGTTGGTTGTGTTTTGCAGGTTTCAAAAGGCCGGGGAAGGTATTCGAGACAGTGATGATACTTTTCTGAGTCTCACGCTCGAATAAACCTGCTCTGATACCATCTTAACAATGGTAATCGAGAGAGGCGATATTCTTAGGGCAATTCATATCGAGAATGCTTTGGGAGAAGATGTTTATAGTATTTCAGTAATTGATTTTACAAACCGCCGGTTCCGGTTCCGGTTACTAACCGCCGGTTTTTCACCGGTTCCGGCGGTTCCGGGCCGGTTCCGGTTCGATTTTTTTTTTTTTTTTTTTTTTAAATCTTAGAGTTATAACTTTTATTGCAATTCTATAGTAAAATCCAAAGAGAATCGATAACGATAAATAATTGCAATTTTATTGATTTGAAACTTTGAATGTAAATTTCTACAATACAATATTACAATTACAAGTTACAAAATACAACAATACTACAACTATACACTTGAATTTAAAATTTAAATACAAAATTACAATTTAAAAAAAACATATTAAAAGTAAAGTTGAAACAATTAGAAAAAAAAAAGAAATAAAAGGAAAAGGACTTGAGCTCAACTTAAATTTAAAATTTAAGTTGAGGTGCCTACGTATCCTTAATGCTCAATTGCATTGAGGAATCAAAGTCCACGTAGTTCTCTTACCTTGCTTACCTTGTTGGTTGGCGGTTGACGACGGTTGGCCTTCATTCTCCACCTTCATCCTCGGTGTCGGTGAAGGTTTCCTCACTCTCTTCACGAGCATCCCAATCTGGTTCTTGCGCTCTCCTTGCAGCTTTTCCCCAATCATCAAGTAACATCACGGCTTCCATATTTCTCGCGGAGAGTTTGCTTCTTCTCACGTCCAAGACACATGCTCCAACACTGAAAGCGGACTCGACGGCTACAGTGGAAGCCGGGACTGCAAAGATCTCCTTAGCCATTGACGCAAGTATGGGATAATCTTTCTCGTGTGTTCCCCACCACTCTAGGACGTCGATTTGGGCGGGTGTCGGACCTGCATCACTAAAAGTATGGTGGCGTGCTTCCAAATAAAAATCTAACTCGCTTACCGATCCCATTGAGGTGGACCTTGAACTTGAGCTTGTGCCGTAGCCGTATAAGTCGGCTAATTGTGATTGAGCATCGGGGTCATCATAAGCAAAACCAAAACCGCCGTATTGCTGCGGTTGAGGAGCATGTTGTGTACGTGGATGAATTTGGTGGGTACGGTTATACTTTTCTTCATATTCGGCAAAGAGAGTACGCAAACTACTTTCAAATTGAGCTTGAACAAGTGATCTATCAGGAATGGTTAGTTCAAAAACTCTCGAGGTTTCATTATCATCAAAAGGCAAATTTTGAAGTGGACTAAGATCAATAGAACGCAAATTTTGATAATAGAAATCTAAGATCTTAGTTGTGCCAGCTAATTTCCATTTCGGATCCAAGCACTTAGCAATTAAAAACACAGTTGGAATTTCACTAAAATACTTCAACCATTTTTCAATCATATAAAATAAAACACACATTAACTCACGAGATCTAGCATTTTTCATGCATGTTTTAAAACCAAGTGCTATATACATGCAATGCTCTAACACACGAACAGATGTGCAATAGTAAACACCCGATAATTCAACGGTAGCACTTTTGAAAGCTTTGAACAATTGACATAAACTCATGCTTTGGTCCCAACAATTAGGCGTAAGAACTATATCACCATAGGGATTAGTTCTAAAAAAATCGCACAAAGCATCTCTATGCTCCAAAGTAGAATTGAGGCAATCATATGTAGAGTTCCATCTAGTAGACACATCCATTATAAAGGTTGTATACCTGATGTTCCTGTTACGGCAATATTTTTTCCAAGCCTTGCCAAGCTTGAAATGGATCGCTCTAACTGCATTTCTAATAGGATCAACATGCTTTTGCCATAAAGAAAGCGCATCTTGTACACATAAGTTCAAAATATGACATACACATCTTTGATGAAAATACTTACCATCGATAATCGGAGAGCACGCATCAATCAAGTCGCTAATACTTGCAGTATTAGCAGTTGCATTATCAAAAGCAATAGAAAACACCTTATTGCATAATTGATATTCATTCAAAACTTGAATAATTAAAAAAGCAATTGCATTTGCAGTGTGTGGTGTAGGAAAATCTCTAAAAGCAATTAAACGTTTGTTCAAAGACCAACTATTGTCCATAAAGTGAACCGTAATTCCCATGTATGCATGCTTTTGGAAAGCGTCAGTCCATACATCAGAGCAAATATTCACTTTGTGTCCCAAGTTACTCAAATATCGTGATAAATCTTTTTTCATTTCATTATATTGATTTTTGGTAGATCGTTGAATACTAGTTCTAGGTAGTCTTTTTGAGTTCAAATTATAACACTCTTTCATCGAATCTTCATAATCTTGATTATCATAAATACCAAAAGGAAGATGATGCATGGCAGCAAATTTAGCCATAACGTCAGTAGTATGCTTATGATCATATCTTAAAAGAGCGGAGGACGGCGTACCTGTTTGAGACGAACCGGAGGCGGAGCCATGGGCACTCGCACTTTGGAAGTTGAGTTGGGTTTGGCTAGCGGTATGCCCATATAGTTCGGGATGAATCGTCTGCATGTGACGGATGAGAGAGCCATATCCCCCGGACTTCTTGAATTTGTATTTTTTGGTGCAGTAGTTACAATATGCCATAAAAAATACCGGCACTTCATTAGCGGAAGAAACTATTGGGACCTTTTTGAAATGTTTCACAAATATATCAGATTTATATTTAGTTTTTTCTCCGCGGCCGTCTTGTGAAGGGGGGGGCATTTCCTCATTTTCGTGGTCACCACCGTCACTGTCCTCATTATCATCGTTCAGATTAACATTAACATCATCAATATCGTAATCATCGACCGAGATGTAATTATCAGCATCGGATTCGGCGCCAACCGCGCCATGACCACCCAATTGGGATAGTGCAATGGCTGCAGCTGCACGACGATCTTCTTCCATCTACAAATAGTATACGTAGTATGTACGAATTAGAATTTAGAAGATGATGAACATAGAAAAATCATGAACTCAAACTTATTAAGTTATGACTTTATGTATAAAAAAAATAATATGCAAAATATTTTATAACTTACTTGTAAGCGAACAGCCTCAGCATGGGAAACCTCCTCCAAAATTTCTCGACGAGTAGGTCGTCGTGATTTTCTCGGACGGGTAGATTGATCTTCTGCAATTCCTTTGCCCCGTCGATCACGGTCACCACCACCACGAGAAGAAGACATATTTTTTTTATAGTAATGTAGTTGAACAAGTTGTAAGTTGTAACTAATATGAAGTGCAAATTATGAAAATTGATGAACAACTTAAGTAAACAAGTAGAGAGCAAATTGAGAGAATGAGGTAGAGAATAGAGAATTGGAGATTGAGAGAGAAATCCTTGTTAACACAAGAATGGGGTGAGTAGAAGTGATGAAGAAGGGGGTATTTATAGATAAAAATGGGGGGAAAATCTGATATTAAAAAAAAAAAAAAAAATTGAAATTCAAAATTTGAAACATAATAAATGCCCAATGTCTGTCATTCATGTTCCGCGTTTCGTATATCATCCTATCATTATTTATGATATAGGGCCCTCAACACTAACACGGAATATTAATGGCTAAATAATTGTATCACCTAGCTTATCATAAAAATGTTAATATTAATAATTTGTCAACCTCTCGTATATCCTTTTTATCATTATTTGGTTTTTATTAATTAAATATTACCGTTCTTGTTTTACTAGTAGCTAATACGAGTATATTACTCTATCCTTCTCATAGTAATGCCCTCAAATAATTGATTTTTTTAGCATAAAAAGTGACACTTACAAGCATTTACCTTAATTTATTTTTCTTTATTTATCATCCTTTTCTCTCATCATTTAATTCAATAACTCTCATTTTCTTAAATTTTGTGTGGAAAGGTAATTGATCACCTGCGACATGACGGAAGTAGAATTATCATCTTTTAGCTTTGAGAAATAAGTAAGTGTTTGCACAACTCTTTTATTTGGAAACGTACCTTCATTCTGTCCTATTATGTTGTTATTATGTTGTTATTATGTTGATTGGATAACAATCACACTTCAACGTCTCATTACTTTTGACATTGATACTTTGTGTTGAAGGTTTCAATATCTCATGGCTTTTGAAGATTTATATTTGTTTTGAGGTTGATATATATGTCGTTGGAAGCTTAGAATTATTTTTCTTCCATCAAATAAGAAATAAATGAATAATCCATATCACTCCATTTTCGAGCTGCCGACACAACTCTTGTTGTCTCACTCAATTTAAACGTTGGCTGCATCATTTATGGTTGTATTTGTATTCTCTGTCCAAGTACATTCTAGATGAATCATATAGAAATTCAAATTGAATATCATAGTGTGAGTGTGTGGACTAGCGTGGTAATGTCTTTAAGTATTGAGTCGTACACATATTCATATTTAATTTTGAGATAATGAACAAAGGATTACATTTATTTTCATTTATTTTTGGAAGAAGGTATATATTTAAGCTTTATTGTTTTTAGGGAAGTAGGAGTATATGTGTGTAATATCTAGATATTCAATTAATAAACCTCCCTACCTTAAACATGATAGTGTTACGTTTTGATCTCTACGTCATATTCAATTTCATTTCATCGTATTCTATTTGCCAAAAAAATACTTTTGGGACAAACAATGCTAGATAAATTCAAAATGAAAATTAATTGGGGAAATTTTATTTTTTCCAAATTAGTGCTTGGGATGGGAGGCACATATGTGGTTACACGTCAAGAGATTTAATAAGAAGAGGGAACATCATTTTTGGTCCACGAACTTTGTCAAAGTATCATTTTAAGTCTGTGAACTTTGAAAATATCATTTGAGGTCCATCAACTATGGATTAATATCATTTGAAGTACTTTTTTACTATTTTCAAGTTTTTTTGGACGAAAATACCCTCAATATTTTTAAGGGTATATATTTTTAATAAACTTTTGATATACTCATATTTTTTATAAATATCTTTACTATATATTTTTGATGAATTTTTTAAATATAATTTGACCTTCAATATTATCACTTAATTTTGTGACATGCAAGAAATAATCCTTATTCAATTTTTTATTATTAAAGAAGTTCTATATTCAATTTTAAAATTCTTTAATATAAATAATTGAAGAAGCAATTTAACTTGCATGTCACAATATGATAAAATTATATTTAGAAAAATCGTCAAAAATATATTGTAAAGATATTTATAAAAAATATGAGTATATGATAAGTTTATTAAAAATATATACCCTTTAAGGTATTGAGGGTATTTTCGTCTAGAAAAACTTGGAAATAGTAAAAAAGTACTTCAAATGATATTATCTCATAGTTGATGGACCTCAAATGATATTTTCAAAATTCACGGACCTAAAATGATACTTTGACAAAGTTCGTGGACCAAAAAAGAAGTTTCCTCTAATAAGAAAGGAACGTGTTACCAAAATAATATTGATATATATGTTGTGTGCACGTGCATACACTCTGGCTAGTGAGCAATCTCGCGCCTCTACTTTTGTCATTTAAAATATTTTTCTTGACATGCTATCAAAATATGTCGATGTGATGTAATTCAAGAATTAAAGAGAGATAGTTTAGGATTAAATCAGTGTTTAGGTCGTCGGCATTTATATCTTTTGTATCCCTATATATGTTAGAGTAATGATAAACAACCAAATTATAAAATGTTCAATTTTGTCATAATGATTTTTTTTATATTGATTTGTCCATTAAAACGTTGTACATAAAAACATTCATGATGGATGCTCTCTCTCTTCCCATCTTCAAGTTATCAAATCAGTCTTTCAAGTCAATTTTATTTTTTTCTGTACCAAGTCACACCGTCCACAATGCTAAGGACATCAAAATTTAGGAGCCTATTTTCAGCCATAGGCCCACATCCAATTTTTTCCCTGTCACATATCCAGTATTTTCAATTTCAACCAGAACCCCTGCAATACGGCCAATCACAATTTATTTCATCATTTTTCATATTTATTTCTTTTAATTTTCAATTTAGAAATAACATAGATTAAAATACCAATATGATTTAATAGAATATATGCTGCAATAAAAATAACACTACTTGATTAAAATTCCTGAAAAGAATAATTTTAGGTACTCTCTCCATGTCATACTAAGAGCATCCGCAATGGTTCTTAGGCCAGCAATAGGCCAACAATAGGTCAGTCATTCTCTCCCTTGTCACGTCAGCAACACTAAAAAATCCACCTGCCACATCAGATTTAGGTCAGCCATAGGCCAGCCGCAATAAAAATAATTTAAAATATACTACATTTACGGAATTAAAATTACGATTAAAATACGGAATTAAATTTACGACACATATACGGAAAAATTAATCCATTCCATTAAAAAAAAGTGCAAAGATTTAAAAATAGAAAGATTATTCTCCCTACATTGGGCGCCCGCTCCGGGATGCAGACCCCTTTATCGTCCCTCATCTGCAATATACTCCAAAAATGGAGAAACTCGTAGTAATAAATGTCAAGACTTCCATAAGCTGGAATTTCTCAACAAATAGGCATTAATTATTTCCATAACCAGTTGAGGAACAAAATCAGAAATCTCAATTAGGAAAAAGAGATAGTACATACAAGTTACAACCGAACCGATTATTCTAGCTCTGGAATTGTGTAAACATTACAATGAGCATACACACAAATGCAAATATGGAAAAGAGAAAGAGTTTATTAGCTAGGGAAGAGACTTGGGAGAAAAGACAGTGTTAATAACCCGAGTATAACTCTGGTTGGTGGTGCTATAACCACCATCCACCACCAAATTGAGTCCGCTCACAAATTTGGAGTCATCGCTTCCCAAATACAAGGCCGCCTCCGCCACGTCATCCGCCGTGGGGACCACCCCCTTGAGATTCGCCGACGCGCATATGATATCCTCCACCACCTCCCTCCCCACCCCCATCGTCCCCGTCAGCAACGGCGTGGCCACCGCGCACGGCGATATCGCGTTCACGCGTATCCCGTGCTTCCCCAGCTCCACGCACAGGTTCTTCATCAGCCCCACCACCGCGTGCTTCGACGCCGCGTACGAGTGCGGCGACTCCCCCGCCACCACCGACGCCACGCTCGCCGTGAACAGGATCACGCCGCCCCGCCGCGCCGGGATCATCGCCCGCGCCGCGTGCTTCGCGCCCAGGAACGCGCCGTACACGTTCACGTCGAACACGCGCTTGAAGTTGTCGCCGTCGGCGTCCGCGATGGCGAAGTCGAGGCTGCCCGGGATGCCCGCGTTGTTGAACATGATGTCCAGGCCGCCGTACTTGGACACGGCCAGGTCCACGGCGCTGCGGACGTCGTCGTCGCGAGTCACGTCGCAGTGCACGTACGTGACCTGCTCGGGGAGCCCGATGCGGCCGCAGAGGTCGTGGCCGCGGTCGTCCTGCACGTCCGCGATCACCACCTTTGCGCCATGCCGGGCGAAGAGCGCCGCGGTTGTCTCGCCGAAGCCGCTCGCGCCGCCTGTGATTATGGCGACTTTGCCTTCTAGCCTGTGGGTGTACAATATAATTGAACACGTGTGGTTTATAATTTGAAACATATGTTACTCCATATATTAAAATAATATGAAACCTTATTATATAATACCTTTTGGAAGTGTGAAATCCATTGGATTCAACCTTCATTGTCATTGGGATAGGCATATTGTTTTTTTTATGTATTTTTTGCTCTTTTTTGGAGGGGTAGTTTTGTGGGAGTTGATGAACTGAGAATGGTTGAGAGTATAATTTTCCGAAGTAGTGCAAGGGAATTTATAGGGTAGAATATAACTCATGAGTGATAATATGGGACCCTACAACTCATGAGTTAGATGTCATGGATTTATTATTGTTATTTCTTGAATTTAAAATTGATTAAATCAAATCTCTCTCAAATTAAAGATACGGTTGAATTCTTTAGTAATACTCCCGTTGTCCCATAATAGATGTCACTCTTTCACTTTTAGTTTGTCTCACAAAAAATGTCACATTTCGATCTTTGGAAAAAGTTTTTTCTCACGTGAATATAAAAATTATATTTTATTTCTTCATTTAACACACAAAACAAAACTTCCTAAAATCTCATGTCGTCCCACAAGTGTGACATCTTTTGAGGACGGAGGTAGTAATAATAATAAATTAGAACTATTGATACAAACCCAAGGTCAACTCGCAATCGTTGTTACGAGATGACTTACTTCATCATCCGACCATCATATGCACTAGCAGATCTAGGAATTTATGGCAAAAATATGCTCTCTCTGTCTATGATTAAAAAATTGTTTGACTTTATAAAGTAAATTTAATAGAAAAAATTATTGGAATTGTGAGTCCTATTTTTATTTATTGATTTTATAATAAAATGTGAGTGAAATGAGTTAGTGGAATGTATGGTCCACTTACTAAATATAATAAAAGTGAAATGAGACATTTATTGTCGGACGGATTTAAAAGGAAAAATAAGATATTTTAATGGCGGGCGGACGGAGTACTTCATGTAAAGAAATTTTAGAAGTTTAAGGTGTGGCAAATATGAAGGAAATTGAATATTTTAAAAAATTGAAGAACAATATAGTACTCTGCCCTTATTCATCTCACGTCATGGCTCCGCGCGCCCTTGATCATATATGTTAGGCTGTTAGGGTATAGAAAGAAGGAAGAACTCATTAATGAGCTAGTACTCCACCCGTCCATTATTTATAGTCTCATTTTCACTTGGTACGAGCTTTAAAAAATAATTTGACTTTGTAAAGAAAAATGCGAAACGAGTTAGTGGAATGTGGATCCTACTTTTATATACGTATTGATTCTATAATAGAATGTGTGTGTAATGATTTAGTTGAATGGTGAAGTTCATTTACCTAAAATGGAAGAATAAAAGTGAAGCTTTAAATCACTGAGATCTTGGAATAGCAAAATGGGACATTTTTTTTACGAGAATACTCCCTCGGTCTCACAAAGTCTATCTCATTTTACCATTTTCGTCTGTCCCACTAAGTTTGTCCTCCCACTTGGAATCTATAAAAAATAAACATTAAATACATCCATCAACTTCTCAATGTTGGACCCTTATTCCACGGCATATTTTCATTTAATACAAAGTCAATTTTTTTTTAAAATATGCGCTAAGTTAAACTGGGATAAACTTTATGAAATTGATAGAGTAATTCTCAGTAACAATGCCCAACAGTTACATGAGTACATTTTTATTTAATTATTTCCTCTTCCTTCGTACATTTGGAGCAAACAGATAATTAAGAATCCAATTATTTAGCAGTGATTTGATTAATAGCAATAACGTCCTCGGATAATTCACATCTTGTCGTGGATTTGTTACGTTTTAATTTGTCATAGATTTGTTACGTACACAATAGTTAGAAATTATTTATAGGAATGTGACTTGGTAAATGAAATAAACTTATTAACTGCTACGCTCCAATTCACGCGACAAAGAGCCGGCCAATTAATGATTTGCGATAAAAAGAACTTCAGTTATATCTAAATTACGCAATGTCATTTCAATATAATTCTAAAAAGCGTTAAAAATAAAGTAATAAAATATTCATTTTAAATCAATTTAAAATTATAAAAAAATATTGTTACTTATAATTTTGGCAAAATTTTCCCTTTTAAAATAAGAGTTGGCCGCAACGCAACATAATTGTAGATAATAATGGTGCATTATCACATATCAATACAGTTGAAAGTTACACCAATGTCTTAATTAGGCAGATCATACCCAAAATTAGCAAATTAGTCTTAAGTTGAAGAAAATGTAATTGAAAAACAATGAAAAAGCCATTAATCAGACTGTTCCAACTACCAAAATGTGGGTCGCAAAAAAATAATGATAAAATTCCAGGATGTAGCAAGTAGCCCATGTGCAATTTGGGTCGATTTCAATTCGCCTCTGCAATAAATATCAGATAAGATGACCACCAAGCTAATCTGGAATCCTAGATAAGGTTAATTATTTCCATTTCATCTATTTCAAAACAATTAATTCCATTGCACCTGCCATTTAATTTTATTTTATTGTTAATTTTCATATATACTATTTCTAACTCCCTATCAGAATCATTAATGCCGGTTGTGGCTTCATGCCTTTGGTCCCATTGCATCAACTTCATGTCCTATTTTTTTTTTCACAAACTTTCAAATCTTCATGTTTGTGAATGTTGTAAAATAACTCATGAATTTATATTGACTTTACTTGTAAAATGTTACAACTAATGATCAAATCCCTATAATTTTTTATACACATCTATATCGTTTTCTAACTATCGAAAATGAAATGAGAAAACCTGAATTAAAAATATTATAAAAAGAATTGATACTTATTTAGTTTGAAAATCCTGAAGTAAAAATGACATGTGTCAAAGCCCAAACTAAATGCAATATTATTAACCGTTGAGACGATGACAGCTGTCGCATTTCATAACTATATTAAAATAGTATATTAGCCATTTATTAGCAACAATACGACTTAAGACCCAATATTATTTAACTAGACTTACAAAGCTAGTTGATTGTGACGCTTTTATTATATACTCCATAATTAATAATTCTATGTATAAAATTATATGCAACGGTATATGTATATTTGCTTTATTGTTTTGTTAAAAAGTATTAAAATTTTCTATAAATTGCAATGTTTAAATATTGACTAATATTCTCATTAAGGAGAGTGATCTGGTGCTTAAGCATTGTTATATTATGCAAGGAAGTTCTTATTGGTTAGTATTCTAGAAGTGTTAGTATAACATGTCATCTGAGTGAATATGTGCTTTAATTGGCATATTTTGCCAACCAATATTAACAAATTATACATATTAATGGCTATAATGTTATAAGAGGAAAATGACCAAAAAATTTAAAAAAAAAAAATTCGGAGAAAGTTCATTCGAATATAGAGGAAAAAGCTTTAATTTAGTAATTTTTTCCACGAGAAATTTAATTACAAACTGTGTTAGTACATCATATAAGATCTATGAAAGAATAAAATATTTATAATCTTTTCGGACAGAATAAAAAGTCTTGGAGATTTATCGAATTTAACTGTGCCATGCATATTTATTTCATTCTTTTTTCTTTTTTGGCATGTGAACTGTCTTAAAACAATCCATAATAAACAGTCACTAAATTTAAAATTTCTCCATGACAGGCTATCACGTTTAACCTTGAAATTCTCATAAAATGGATGTTTATTGTGAGTCAAATTTGCATTATTTTTCTGCTAGATTTATGCACTTTTTTGGAGTGCTTTATACTCATTCTAGCCCATGAAACACACTGCCGACTCATAATAGCCGCACCCTACCTAGACCATTTTACAACCCATGGACCATGAGGTTGGTCTACCGAATCACAAAGACCTTTAGGGAGTAGTATATTTAGATCTAAGTTAGAAATAAGTATGGTTTATGAAAGTGAAAATATTTTAGACATGTTAGGAATTGTTCTTATCATCTCATGCCTTTCCTGAGTTTGATGTGTTTTTGTCTTTTAAATTTTTTAATTAAGATCAAAATACTTTCATTTTTAGTTAGTATTTTCCAGCTTTTCAATTTGTGTTGGTTTTTCCAGGTTTTTGGTATATCATTTTTGTTGTGGTTTTGGCACCTATTATGCTACGTACTACAGAAATTGTCGACGTATTAGAAATAGTAGTACAGAGTAAGGTAAGTTATCACTTGTTTGTGGATATCTATACACTGTTATATACGTTAAACACTACAAAAATCTCGCGGAATTTAGTAGCGGATAAATATCCGATACTATTACTAGCGGATCAGTAACAGAATGTCCGTTGCAAATTCTAGTAGGGAAATTAGTAGCAGAATTTCAATAATTTTTGGCAGCATAATAGCGCGCCATAAACAGTGGCGGAATCGTAACGGATCTATGCCCACTTGTAATTAGCAGGAGAAACATTCGTTACTAATAATTAGTTCTTGATTAAAATAATTTTAATTACAAAATTATAAGTATAGCTACGGATTTTTTATCCGCTAGTAAATAGTAGCATACATATCTGCCACTAATAATTTTTTCTTTAATATAAAAATTGAAATATAAATATAAACAAATTTAGTAGCAGATTCGCATCCGTCAGTAGTAGCAGCGAATGTCCGCTACTATTCAACGGCTAGGTTTTGAAAAAAAAAACAATATTAATTCTACTAAATGCCTTCGTAAAGTATTTTTTCATTAGATGGCAAAATATTTTAAAACTATTATATTTTATATAGTTTTATTTCATTTGGTTATTTGATTTTTTTGTTCATTTAAATATTTGATGTTTTTGTTAGAGCTGCACACAAATGATTTTTTATGTCATTTATTAATAGAGCTGCATTTGGATTTATTTGCATGTAAATATAAGAACTTTTAGAATTTTCTTTTTTTTTTTAAATATAAAAACATGAACTTTGAATTTTTCTAATTCTTTACCCCAAAAAGAATTCAGTCAAAAAATTTCAGTCAAATTTACCATCTGCGTGGCCGAAGGTGGCAAATTAATAATATAACATATTATTACCTTGTACATGCACGAACATTCAAAATTTTCTAATTTTTCCCAAAACTTTCCTTTTATAATTTAAATACATGACCAACATGATTTTCTAATTTTTTTTCCAAAGAACAATTTCAATCAAATAATTGTATAATTTACTATTTTTTCTATATCATTTTCTAACTATCGAAAAAGAAATGAGAAAACCTCAATTAAAAAAAAACTATAAAAAGAATTGATATTTAGTTTGAAAATCCAGAAGTTAAAATGAAATTACAAAATGAATAAAATTGATAATCTTTTACATTTACTTCTAGAAATACATGCACTTTATATTTGGATGGGTGACATGGGTCAGAGCCCAAACTAAATGCGATATTATTAACCGTTGAGACGACGACAGCTGTCGCATAACTATACTAAAATAGTATATTAGCCATTTATTAGCAACAATACGACTTAAGACCCAATATTATTTAACTAGACTTACGAAGCTAGTTGATTGTGACGCTTTTATTATATACTCCATAATTAATAATACCATGTATAAAACTATATGCAACGGCATATGTATATTTGCTTTATTATTTTGTTAAGTGTTAAAGTTTTCTATAAATTGCAATGTTTAAATATTGACTAATCTTCTCATTAAGGAGAGTGACTGGTGCTTAAGCATTGTTATGTAAGGAAGATATTATTGGTCAGTATTCTATAGAAGTGTTAGTATAAAGTGTCATCTGAGTGAATATGTGCTTTAATTGGCATATTTTGCCAACCAATACTAAATAACAAATTATACATATTGGCTATAATGTAATGTTATGAGAGGAAAATGACCAAGAAATTAAGTTTATAAAATTTCGGAGAAAGTTCATTCGAATATAGAGGAAAAAGCTTTATTAATCTTTCCATGAGAAAATTTAGTTACAAACTTTGTTAGTACATTATATGAGATCTCAGAAAAAATAAAAAATTTATAATCTTTTTGAACAGAATAAAATGTCTTGGGGATTTATCTAATTTAACGGTGCCATGCATATTTATTTCATTCTTTTTCTTCTTTGGCATGTGAATTGTCTGAAAACAATCCATAAGAGCATCTCTAAGGGGAGAGGTGAATGGAGAGAGGTAAACTAATATAACTATCATATTTACCTTTACTCGTGAAAAATCATTTTTCAAGGGGATAGGTATTTGAGAAGGTATTATATCTTTTTCCATTTTGAAGATGTATCTTTATCTTCCCATTAATGGAGAGTTAAATTTTATAACTATCATATTTACTTTCTTTTCATGAAAAACCCTTCTCCAAAGGAAAAGGTATTTGAGAAGGTGTTACACTTTATATTTTTAATACATTTTGTACTATTATTTTATTTTTTAAAAATAATATACCTTTCTATATACCTTTTTTCTTTGAAATGTGTTACTTTTTAGAATGATATATTTCATATTTTAAAAAGATAAATACATAATATGTATACCTTCTCCCCTTCCCCTTGAAAACTTACAATCACTAAATTTAAAATTTCTCCGTGACAGGCTAGCACGTTCAACCTTGAAATTCTCATAAGATGGGTGTTTGATGTGGGTCAAATTTGCATATTTTTTTTCTAGATTTATGCACTGTTTTGGAGTGTTTTAGAGCATCCCCATTCATACTCTTTGGCAAGAGTATGGATGTGGGCCCACTTTTATTCAATTTTTACTTCATGCTCTTTGGCAAGAGCACAACACTCATATTCATGCTCTTCTGCAAAGACATGTTTAAGAGTCCCACCATTCTATTATTTAATTTAAATAAAAACATTTCCATAATATTAAAATGCATTAAAAATACACAAAATACTATTACTAATTACTAAAAAATTAAAAGGTACATAATTATAATCCTAAAAATTAAAAATTTCATAATTAAAGTCCTAAAAATTAAAAATTACATAATTTAAATTCTAAAAATTAAAAATTACATAATTAAATTCATAAAATTAAAAAAACCCACTACTCGTGGCCGAATTTCGCCCAAATGTGTTTGATTAGATCTTCTTGTAGCTCAATGTGGGTTTTGGTATTGCGCATTGTGTGTCTTGTTTCGATCCTCTCGCGCACCGTCGTATGCACACCTCGGCGTGGGGGAGACCTTGCGGTTATGCTTCCGGCTTCATCCTCGTCGTAAAAGTTAGTCGCCCCTGGTCCTTCGTCAACTATAATCATGTTGTGCAAGATAATACCCATGTACATGATGTCGGCAATATTCTTAACGTACCACAACCGAGACGGGTCCTTCACAATGTTGAATCGGCCTTGAAGGACTCCAAAAGCTCTTTCGACGTTTTTCAGAGCAGACTCTTGACGCTGTGAATAAAGAACCCGTCTTGGGTCTTGCGGATTGCTGAGCATCTTCACGAAAGTCGACCACCTTGGGTAGATACCATCAGCAAGATAGTAACCCGTGTGGTATGGATTTCCGTTGACAGTGAAGTCGATCACCGGTGCTACACCATTCAAAACATCATTGAAGAGTGGTGAAGAATGAAGCACGTTCAAGTCGTTGTTGGATCCGGCAACACCGAAATATGCATGTCAAATCCATAGACGGTAGTCGGCGACCGCTTCAAGGATAAGCGTTGGGCCGCCACCTTTGTGGCCGCTTAAGTGTTGCCCCCACCAAGCTTCGGGCAATTCTTCCACTTCCTATGCATGCAGTCAATGCTGCCAAGCATACCAGGAAAACCGTGGACTGTTTCGTGAAGATGAAGTAACCGTTGACAATCTTTGGTGGTGGGTGCCCGAAGAAATTCCTCACCGAAAGCAGAACGAACGTCGTCGCAAAAGTTTTTGAGGCATAGGATTCTAGTTGACTCACCCACATGCAAATACTCGTCGAAGAGGTCAGCCATTAGCCCAGTAGCAAGTTGTCGGAGGGCACAAGTACACTCCTGCAACGCCAAGAGACTTTGCCGACCGATTGCGTCTCTACGTGATTGAAAGTATTCAACACGGACGGATAATGTGTCCGAAAACCGCGGTGTGTCGGAAAAATAGTCGACAACGAGCCTTTCGTGGGCTCCCTCCCCGTCACGAGGGATGTAGCGGCGATTTGATCTAGTTGGTCGAGGAGGAGGGGCGGCGGGGTTAGCGGCGGCGACATAGGCTTCATAGGTGGCACGATATTGTTCATAGTATTCTTGTTCTTCGCGCTTCGCTTCCGCCATGATATCGTTGATATTCATTTTTGAATTTATAGAGAGTTTGATTGAGAGAAGAGATGTAGATGAGTTGTATGAAAAATATGAATTAGAGATAATTTGATGTGAGAAATAGATGATGAATGTGTGTATTTATAGATGATTTTGGGATTAAATTTTTTTTAAAAAAAATTCAAAAATACAGTAATAAAATGATTATATTTTTGGGAATCCGAATCTTTTTTTAAAAAAAATTTTGTATTATTTTCATATTTCTAAAAAAAAAGAAAGAAAATTCCAACGACATTGTCG
This sequence comes from Salvia hispanica, assembly GCF_023119035.1. NCBI lineage: Eukaryota > Viridiplantae > Streptophyta > Magnoliopsida > Lamiales > Lamiaceae > Salvia > Salvia hispanica. The sequence continues at coordinate 37,936,855 of NC_062968.1, read as the reverse complement.
TTGGCCAATAGAAACGCGCCATGTCGCGTATTTGCACTGCTCAGCGGCACGGACATGCTCAATGCATCGAGCAGAGCCGTGCGTCGGCAAGAGCACAGCGGCGGACAGGGGCATGCTGTGCTAATACGCTCAGATTTTGCACTGTTTTAAAGCCCTTATGCGGTCTGTTTTTAATGTCTAAATCACAATTCATGTCCGTATTTTGCATGTTTTATCTATTTGGTATTTTGACATGTTTTGTGAGAATTGTGCATATTTGAGCTTAAATGATAGGAAAAAGTCGAGATGGAGTTATGGAGCATTCAATACGCCCAGCGGCCCGCTGCGTGTGTCGCAGCGAGCGCTAGCCCACAGCGACCGCTACGCCTGAAGTGGTCCGCTCCGGAAGAAGTTGTGCTAAAAATCTGAAGACGCCCAGCGACCGCTCGAGAAGGTCCCGAAGCCACTGGACTAATTTGCAGCGACCGCTACAACTCATGCAGCGACCGCTGCACAAATGGGCTGAAGCTACGGAGAACCCACAGCGACCGCTGGTCAAGGCGCAGCGGTCCGCTGCGAAAACGCAGCGCACGATTTGACCTAGATTCTCTCCAAATTTTACCAAAATTAGCAACCTTTTCCTTATATCCATAGGATTCGAAATTCTCCCTATATATACCCCCTCAAACCTCTTCATTCAGAGACCGTTTTTACCTTGCTTTTTTGCTTCATAATTCTAGAGTATAATGTCTGAGAGATCTTCTTTGTGCAAGAGGTTGAAGACGGATTCACGTGAAGATCAAGGCTACAAGATTCTACTTTTGGGTTTTATAACTTTAGTTCTTATTTTTATATTGTTTTCCCTTCAAACTATGTTTTTAGATTATTCTATCATGTGTAACTAAATTCATAGGATTCTAGGGATGTGTTAGTAACTTTTATTGGTTTATACAATTCTTTTTTCTATTTAATATTCGTTTTGTTTATACTTCGTTTCTTCCTTAAGTTGTTCCGTAATACTCCATGCTTGAGTGACACATTCGATGCTGATTTGATATAACTTGCTATATAATCGTGAGAGGAGGTTGGCGAGTTGGATCCATTTAATAGACATCACAATTAGTTTCCCTTAAAACGGCACTGTTAATTGAGAGTGGGGACTTTTCAAGGGTCTTAGGAGCTTTTAGGAGTTACGTATCTAGGATTGACAACCCTAGTGTTAGTAATCTACGCTTGTACCGCATGGGCATAACTAGTGTGACTCGTTCTATCGAAGTATAAACTGTTCTAGGGTAATGTAGTTGGAATTTGTATGACCATAATTGTGAATGTACAGCCCCAGAATTCTCTTATCTCATATATTTGATATCTAGTTTTCGTTGCAATCTGCTATTTATTGCCTTCAATTTATTAGCTTTCAAAATGCTTTCAAAATCCATTGTTTCTCCAAATAGTAGAAGAAGCTTAGTAGAAGATAGTCAGTCGATGATCTTATTCCCCATGTTCGACAACCCGATACAGACCTTTAGCTATAATAGATCTACCATATATACTTGCAGGTATTTTTAATGCTAATAAATAGTGCATCACGTGCCGACGGCACGGACGCCATCCTTCCCCACAAGCACCGATGCAAATGCTCTTATTGTAACGCCCCGGAATTTAAAACCCTAATCTTAGAGACCTAGAATTAATTGTTGTTGACGTGGAATCGAGGATGCTTTAATTTCGTGAGATGAGTCTATGTTGAAAAGTTTGAAAAGTCAAACTTGTTGATTTGATGATGTGGCATGTGTTTTATTTATTGTTTATGTGGCAATTTAATTGTCTAAGGGTGAGTGAGAATGTTAGAGAAAATTTCCATAAATACTTGTCACCCTAATTCTTGTGAATTTCGAACCCTAGCCCCTTTTGTGGAGGATTTCTATTTTTCCGGATTTAATTTAATCCTTGGGGTATTTATTTAAATTAAGTTCTAAGAGCCAATTATTTCCTTGTTTAGAAACACAAAAATCGAGCCCCCTTATTTCATAGTGATTTTCGAAAATCACTATAGTTGGGAAGGAATAAATTTAATTGATTTTATTTGATCCCTTACTTGATTTCCTTCCATACCTAGAATATATTTACCCTACCAAATCTTTCCATACTTCAAGAGATCTTACCTTACTTTATTCTAATTAATATTCAAAAATCCATGCCTTATTTAAAAGGGCATAGAAATCGCCCCATACCTTATTCCATGGAGGATTTTCCTTATTTTTATTTTGCTCCATAATATCTTATTCTATATGGGAAAATACCAAAACAAAATCTTGGCTTTATGGAAAGCATTATTTTCGAAAATATTGGGGATTTGCCATCTTCTATTTTTGTTAATTCTTCTTCCCTACTTCACAAATATTATATCATTTT
>NC_062968.1:37904112-37934361 GCF_023119035.1 Salvia hispanica | reverse complement strand
GATTGTGATATGTGATTGTGGAATTTGATGAGAAAATGGGGAGTTATTTTGACTGGCCAGTCTATGGAAAATATTTTGTGATACTCGTGATATTTCTCTTAACTGCTTAAAACTCGAGTTCACTTGGTAAGGGTGGCATAACTTTTGAAATAAAATGTTTTGGCAATGAGCTCACCGAGTATTTCAAAATACTCAGCCCCTGCATGTGTTTTCCTATGTGCAGGTTGAATGATGACGAGCGGTGGCGGGTGTTGAGCAGCTTTAATTAATAAATATGGATGTGTTGAACTCTAAGTGTAGTTGTGTCACCATACATAGCTATGCTTCTCTCTTGGTCGTTTTCCGCTGAATTTTTGATACTCTTGGAATTTCTTTTGGGATATTTGCGTCTTACTTTTGTTTGTGGCCTTAGCCCTTTTCTTGTGATCTTGTCTGGGATACCATGTCGTTCATTTAAGACCTTTGAACCATTTATGGCATATTCTTTCTTTAAAATTTCTAGGTCAAGTCTTTACTATTAATTACTCTGATATTTCTCTCTAAATGTAACCCTGGCCTATATTTACATCTTTGGAGTCGGTTGGGTAGCAGTCCGCCTCATTTATTGTACCTTAGGAGGGCGGGCTGTTACACTTATACTCATCCTAGCCCGTGAAACACACTGCCAACGCATAATAGCCGCACCCTACCTGGACCATATGACATATGGACCGTGAGGTTGGTATACCAAACCACACTACCGTTAGTTGTATATTCAGATCTAAGTTAGTAACAAGTATTGTTCATGAAAGTGAAAATATATTAGACATGTTAGGAATGGTTCTTATCATCTCATGCCTTTCTCGAGTTTCATGTGTTTTTGTCTTTTAAAATTTTTACTAATTAAGATCAAAATCCTCTCATTTTTAGTTAGTATTTTCTAGCTTTTTAATTTGTATTGGTTTTTTCAGTTTTTCGGTATTTCGGTTTTGTTGTGGGTTTGGCACCTAGTATTATGTTACGTACTACAAAATTAATTGTCGTCGTATTAGCCATAGTAGTACAGAGTAAGGTAAGTTATCACTTGTTTGTGGATATCTATACATTGTTTTATATGTTAAAATACGCAAGAAATAAATGACTTAGCTAAACAACCAAATTCAGATTGAACATAATATTGCAATTAAATAAATAAAGCATGTTTATATCTTTCTAAAATAGAGCATTAATTGAGCTAAATAAAAGATTAAAGGATGAGAAGAGAAATTCCTAAGATCGACGCTGAGAAAATTAAGATGATCAACCAATGGGAGTCAGCCACGTTTACCAACCCCGAAATGTTAGTACCTACCAGTCGGCTAATTGTTTAGTCTTCATGTTGCATTCGTATCAATTATTGGATAACGGCGCATATTGAAGATTTAGTAATATATCGATTTTTTTTTACTATTATCGTCATCTCGATATAATGTGACAAGATACCTATATAAAAATTCCAATTTATAGAACCGAGAAGTTTCGAGGGAAAAAACAAACTCGCTCATTCACGCTCGAAAATAATTTATAATGCAGGCCGACTAATGTTTAAATATGATCTTATTTCAAGATTAATCCTAAAGGCGACAAATATCATGTAGTGTATCACGTGGTAGTCATAGTTGTAAAGTTGCTAGTAAAGTAGTAAACAACGTTCAAATTAACATATTTGTTATTAATACATGTTTATATTTGATAAAGCCATGTTAATTTTCTCATCATATTTCTCTTATTAATCCATATTAGATTATTAGTACATCTTATCTCATTTTCACTATAACTTTTTTTTTTTATCATAAATAAGTAAGTTTTGGTGTAAATGATCGAAGATTCTGTTAATTAAGATACTTAATTGAGTTGATCTATATTGCATCTTATTTCATATTGTACCAAAATGAACTTTTAAAATATTTTATGACACTTGAACTTTTACTAAACTATAGTAGCAGTATTGTTTTTGTATTTGTTTCTTAATTATAATCATCGATATTTCGTATGTACTAGTATTAATTATTTATATTTATGAAATTTGATTTTCACTCGGTAATGACAAATAAATGTTCTTGATAACGTCGATTTGGAACCTTGAAAAATTCATAGTACAATTTTATAAGCGAAGTAGTCCTCTATCCACGATCAAAAGTCTCATATTGTTATTTGGAATATATCATTAAACATATCATTTTTCTTTTAAGGTAAAATTCACTTTAATTTGTTGCATGCGTCCGTATATATGCGCTTTGTTATGGATTAACTCTATTAGTAATATATTGAACATGAAATTCAGTAATTTCTTATGATCCCGCATGAGTCAGCGACGAGTGTCTCATATGTCAACTGTCAGGATACATATAGCCATATAGGCACCATCTTAAACATAAAAATCGATGCAATAAGAAATCTTGTTTTTAATCAAGAAAAGAAGTAAAAGTTACAAAAAGTTGAAGAAACAATTAAGATTGGGGATAGTCGAAAATTCGCATAGCAGAATTAACAATACCAAATCCCCCATCTATGAACAAATTTTGGCCGCTCACATATTGAGCCTCATCACTAGCAAGAAAAACAGCTGCATTCGCAACATCTGCCGCTTTAAGAGTCGCACATTTGAGATTCGCCATAGCCCGCATTGCCTCCTCAAGCGCCTCATCATCAAGCGCCAAATACTTCCTCGACAAATCCGTCGCAAGCGCATACGGCGACAAGCAATTCACCCTTATACCAAACTGCCCCAACTCCACCGCCGCATTCCTAGTCAGCCCCAGCACCGCGTGCTTCGACGCCGTGTACGCGTGCGTGGCCGCGCCCCCGATCCCCGACGACAGGCTCGCCATCGAGATGATGGCCCCGCTGCGGGCGGGGATCATCACTCTCGCGGCGTGCTTCGTGCCTAGGAAGACGCCCGTCACGTTCACGGCCAGCACGCGCTCGAAGTCCGCCTTCTCGTTGTCCGCGATCCGTGCCTTCGGGGGGTCCGCGACGCCCGCGTTGTTCACCATGATGTCGAGCTTGCCGTAGGCGTTGACCGTCTGGTCAACGGCGTTACGGATGTGGTCCTCGTTGGTTACGTCGCAGTGGATGTAGGTTGAGTTTGCGGTGCCGATTTGTTTGACGACGGATTGGCCTAATTCGTCTTGGACGTCGGCGATTGCGACTTTGGCGCCGTGGTTGGAGAAGAATTTCGCCGTGCATTCTCCGATTCCGGTGGATCCTCCGGTCACCAGAGCTACTTTCCCTTCTAGCCTATAGTTCATTTTAAGTTAGTGGTTGGAGAAATGAATAAATGGAGTACTATCTCTGTCACACAAACATAGATCTTTCTATAAATAGAGAGGATCAAACATTGAGCTAAAATAAGGAATCTAAGGATGAGAAAGAAATTTACCTTCTAGTGAGAGCAGAGATGGTTGAGAAGCTTGCCATGATGCTGAGTGCTGTGCTTTGAGAAATTTGAAACTATATGAAGGCTTTTTCTATCAATTAATTACTTCCTTCGGTCCACAATTTAAAGTCTCTTTTTGACTCGGTGCAGAAGGAAAGTTGATGGAAAAAGTCAGTGGAATGTGCATTTCACTTTATATATTGATTTTTTTAGTAGAATGTGAGTGTGAGGACTTATGAGAAGTGAGATCTATTTATCAAAAGTTAAAAAAGTAAATGTGGGCATTATTTTATGGATGGATCAAAATAACAAATGTGAACATTATTTTGTGGATGGAGGGAGTAAGTTTATTACTAGTTTCATTTATAGAGCACTATACTAATCCATATTATGAAAAACACCAGATTTGTTTTCCATCGAGCGTATAATATGTTGAAGTATGAAGCTATGAAGAAAATCAGTCAGTGACAGTGGCGGAGCCACCAAAAACTAGGCTTTCATACAATATATATTTAGGAGCAGTTTAATTTTGTGACCTAGTAATTAGCAATTCTGTCCGTCATTAGCTGTTCATTTATTATAAATGGCGAATATATCATGTTGACCTGGCTAGTTGATGTTTATCAATCCATTTAGCTTATGTTGTAGAGCAATATGTCGTCATTTTTAATATTATAATGATACAAAAGATGGTACTGTTGAAATTTTAAATTAGTTGTACTGAAAAGTGTAAAGGACAATATTTCTCTTATTTTATATGAATGGAAATGGGTGTTTAATTTGTTTATTAGTATCATTTAATCTAAGTTACTATAAAATCATACTACCTCCATTCTTTAGAAAATAACTTTTTTTTTTATAACATCACATGTTTTAATAGATAATTGATAAAGTTAGAGAGAATAGAGATGAAAAGAAAAATAAGTAAAGTAAGAAGGAGAAAGAAAAAACAGTAGTGTAATCAGTAGCGGAACCAACAACTTAAAAAAGCCAGTGCTGAATTTTAACTACAAATATGCCAGCGTGGCACTAATATCCTAATTATCTCCGAGAGCGGATAGTCTATTCTACTAATGCTACAATATCAGATTGTCAAATAATGGTACAAAATCTTTTGTTGGGGTTTGGTGCCCCTTGCACAGCGGAAGACTTGTACAAAACAAATAAATCAGATACGGATTTATTTGACCGATTATGCGATTAATCAATTCACATGTTAAACAGATAATTGCATGCTAGAACGCAAATAATTCATGCTCATAGAAAATAAATCCTAAACATGAATTCTACGGTTTAGAGTTACCGATTTGATTCTCCAAAGAATTGTCGATTGCTCGCGCCTTCTCCACGTGATGATCTTCAATACTAGACCACAGATCTTCTCTCTGTTTCCGAACTGTATCTCGATATCAGGGTGGGCTGATCTTATCAAAATACTAGGACTCGAATAAAGAAGACAGAAAAAATTCCTCGCGGAGGGGGAGCTGATATTCTCACGGAGGAGAAAATTAAAAAAAAAATCCGCTTCCTTCTGTAGAGAGAAAGGAACGAAATTTTGTAGAGAAATTAATGAATGATTTTGTCTCTTTTATTCTCCTATTTATATTAAGTTCCTTTTGGGCTCAGACAGGGATCTATGGAAGGTTTTGGATATGGGCTCCCCCAATTAGCTATTTACTAATTAAATTGAACCCACAATTTAATACAAGCTTATATTGGAATATTACGAGCAGCCACTACAGAAGTAATATTGAACTCTCCCCATCCAAATCCGAAATTACAAGTAATCCGGGTTTCCACTTTGTTTATTATTTATTTCCCGCGCTTAAGATATAAATGTCCATTAATTAATTAGTGTCTGCTATGGACTTAATTAATTAACATCTTATTAATTCCAAGAGTGGACTTAGCAAGAAACATTTATTTATTATTCATAGAGTAAAAAACTCCAACTGGCCAGTTTCCGAATAATAAAACCTTGTTCAAGCTCCTCTTGAGGACATTATCAAACGAGACTCACCTCGCGCACGATTCAACATAATAGCAATCCTAGCACCGCTAGATATTAATCACCACTACCCAATATATCAGGATTATTGGGTTGCGAAAAACCCGCACCATTTGATAAGTCAAAGTAGTGCATAATCAATACCGTATGCTCATTGCTAACATATATAGATTAAAAAATAGTATTTTATCAAGACCTAGTCTTACAGTAGATAGAATAAAGACACGTCTTGCTGTTAGATCCGTTCAGTGCTATACCACACCAATGTCATCTTATTTCAGTAAGGCTTAGAAATATGCGGACTGACATTGCAACCTTTCACAATAGACTTTCTCAACTCTCATAGTGCATCAAATAGACTTTCTCAACTCTCAAGCTATTTATCGAAATGTTAAAATCTTGATAGTCTAGATCAGTTCGAACAATTTCTAAGTATTTTCTTGGCCTTAAGGCTAAGAGCCATAAATACTTTATCATTCAATGATTAAGAAGTTGATGTGTTGTTGAATACTCAACCTTGTCGCACTTATAATATTTTAATACTATGATGCCTTAAGCATCAACCATAAAACAATAGTTGAGCATTAATAGCTCCCACTGCAACAAAAACCTAACTGGATCAAGATCTCTTACTTAGAAGTTGCATTGTCATGTAAGTCATTTTCCTTCTATAAAATAGGTCAATCCAACTCACAAAGCATCTTTTCTCGCTTTAAACAAACTTTGATGACAATTCAGGCTCTCCCATTTCCACATCTAGTCTTTTGTTCAAATGAACTAGGACTTAAAAAAAATGCAGCCTTTATGAATTTGTCATCTATCATGTTACTTTGCTCTAACATTAACATAACGACTATTATTCTGAAGATTTTCTACTTTTCAGTTAAACCTTCTTGTAGTCATTTCTTGTTACTTTAGGCGATGACTTGTGTCAGAAACTATTTGAGTGATCAAAAGATCCTCAAACCATTCTGTCACTTTAGGATATTCCAATCGAATCATCTTGACAGATTCTATTGATATCCATCTTTCATCGTTATTAACCAAGACTTGTCGAGCTACTTAAAGGAAAATAGCTTGACCTTATTCCTCAAAGAGCTTGTCAAGTACATGCATAATGCACTCTCGAACATTCTTCGTGGAATTATGTCGAGGAAATGGAGGACATGAATCATTGAGTATAAACTCAAGGTTTTCAGCGATGAGAAACTTATCCATTTTCGTTTCCGGTCTACATAATTTAGGCATTCGAGTTTTCTTTCTTTAAGGATCGCAGACAAATATTAAATGACATAATGAAGATTTGACAAATAAACTTATTATCACATACTCATGCTCAATACATAATCACAAATAACCACAAAACAATTATGTATCTTACAACAACAAAATTAATAAATTGTATCCTCCTCTGGAGGTTAATACGCATTAAAATTTTGACAATTTTACTGGTCACAACACCGACACATCAATTGCATCCTCCTCTGGAGGTTAATACGCCTAATGTTGCCTAAGCACGACCATCAGATTTAGCATTACAGAATTTTATTTCTACAACACACTCCCATATCAATGTTCATGTGCTGACAACAAAACCAAGTTATCTCATAAATTCTGATTGAACCCTGAAACTCGCAGTTCCTTAGGATTATTGTCCCCACTCTGCAGGTGGCAATAATATTGGGAACCACTTTCTAGTTCATTCTATTTATTATGTGAGAAGTCCGCCCTTATGAACTTGCTGTTTTCGTAGGATTATTGTCCCTACTCTGTAGGTGGCGATAATATTAGAAAATCAACTTCACAAAATTTGGCAGTCCAACCGATGGAGACCGTATACAACGCACTTGTTGTAATCATCACTTAGATATTTTTATATGGTTTTTGCATAATTATCACATAAGCAGATAAAGCACATAATCCACTTAAAATAGATAAACACCAAATAAACAGATAAATCCATTTAATGCATGGCATTTAAACACACATGATAATTAACGACAATTATTTAATCTAGTCAAGGGAGAATCAATTAAATAATTAAGTTTTATCTCGGATAATGTTTATCCAAAATTCATTTAGGATTTATCAAGATAGAGTTGACTATCTAAATCCATTTGGGATTATTCTAGGTTTTATTTCAATAAAATCAAATCCTACAATTCAAGATAACGTTGATCTAGGATTATCATTATTTAAATCGTACTAGGATATTACTAGATAGAAACAATCTCATCATAATCCTTAAGATAAAAATAAAATCCTATCAACCAAGATTTATACAAATCTTAATTCTATTTAGAATAGACATCCAAAATATATCACACATTACTTAGGATTTCATAGATAAATAAATATATCTAAATCCAATTAAATAAGGATTTTCTTATATATCATTAACATCCTAATCTATCTAGGACATAAATAGATAAGGATAACTTGGATTAATACTTATTTTAATCCATCTAGGATTTGTCTTAATAGAATTAAATCTATTCAAATCCATAAGATAAAATATATTAATATAAATGTTTATCCTAATTCATCTAGGATTTATCTTAGAATAAATCTATATAAATCCATAGAATAAGATAATATTATATTATAATTATTCAAATCTATCCAAGATGGAACAAATCCATATAAATCTATAAGATAAGAATAAAATATTATATTATCACTATCCAAATCCATCTAGAATTTATCTATGAAAAAATTCATATAAATTCATAGGATAAGAATAAAATAATATTAATATTATCTAAATCCAACTAGGATTTGTCTAGTGATAAATCCACATTAATCCATAGGATATAGATAATATTAGATTGTCATTATCCAAATTTAACTAGGATTTTTGTCTAGGAATTAAATCCCTACAAATCCATAAAGTAAGGATAAAATCCGCAATTAATCCATGATTTAATACAAAATCAAATCTTTTATAATATATAAAATCCACAAAAGATATATTCAAATCTTATTTCCAAATTAATCTTGAATTATTTCCGAAATTGAATCCAAGGATTTGGAAATCCTAATCAAAATTTGGAAGCAATCTTCACTGAACCATGCATGGTGACATCGCACGAGTCCGGGTTGCCGCCGTAGGGAGGCTCCCACTCGCACCGCCGGGGTGCCCGCTGGACGATGTCGACGCTGCTGTCACTGCGTCATCGCTGTTGCGACGTCGCTGCAGCCTCCTCGTTTCTCATCTCAGCGGCTGCTGCTCGACTCCTTCGACGCTGCTGCGTCGATGTCGCAGCTCCGGCGCTGCACTGCGAGATGCCGTCGCTGCTGTTGCAGCGTCATCGCACCGTCGCTGCTGTGCGTGTACTCGCGAGGACTCCCTGCCTGTTCCGACGCTGCAGGCTGCCGACGAAGCTCGTGGATAACCCCAGCAGCCCTCCTGGGCAGCTTGCTGTCTCTCCAGCCTGCCACGGCGCCGCGATTTGACTCTCCACGTCGTCCGCATCGAAGTTGAAAACTTCTCCAATTCATATATTGAAATCCACCGTCCAAGAAAAAAAAATACGGCGCTTTAATTGATTCCTAGCTCTCTTGGACAGCAGCTATCGTGAGCATGATTGGATCCGTCGCGACCTTCTTTTGTTCTTCGTTCTTACGTTATGTTTATTCGAAAATATAACAACCACGCAACAAAGAAAACCATGCATTCAAGCAATTCACATTACATGAAATTAATCCATATAATCAGAGCCAAATATTGGCTTTGATACCAATTGTTGGGGTTTGGTGCCCCTTGCACAGCGGAAGACTTGTACAAAACAAATAAATCAGACACGGATCTATTTGACCGATTATGCGATTAATCAATTCACATGTTAAACAGATAATTGCATGCTAGAACGCAAATAATTCATGCTCATAGAAAATAAATCCTAAACATGAATTCTACGGTTTAGAGTTACCGATTTGATTCTCCAAAGAATCGTCGATTGCTCGCGCCTTCTCCACGTGATGATCTTCAATACTAGACCACGGATCTTCTCTCTGGTTCCCGAACTGTATCTCGATATCAGGGTGGGCTGATCTTATCAAAATACTAGGACTCGAATAAAGAAGACAGAAAAAATTCCTCGCGGAGGGGGAGCTGATATTCTCACGGAGGAGAAAATTAAAAAAAAAATTCCGCTTCCTTCTGTAGAGAGAAAGGAACGAAATTTTGTAGAGAAATTAATGAATGATTTTATCTCCTTTATTCTCCTATTTATATTAAGTTCCTTTTGGGCTCAGACAGGGATCTATGGAAGGTTTTGGATATGGGCTCCCCCAATTAGCTATTTACTAATTAAATTGAACCCACAATTTAATACAAGCTTATATTGGAATATTACGAGCAGCCACTACAGAAGTAATATTGAACTCTCCCCATCCAAATCCGAAATTACAAGTAATCCGGGTTTCCACTTTGTTTATTATTTATTTCCCGCGCTTAAGATATAAATGTCCATTAATTAATTAGTGTCTGCTATGGACTTAATTAATTAACATCTTATTAATTCCAAGAGTGGACTTAGCAAGAAACATTTATTTATTATTCATAGAGTAAAACTCCAACTGGCCAGTTTTCCGAATAATAAAACCTTGTTCAAGCTCCTCTTGAGGACATTATCAAACGAGACTCACCTCGCGCACGATTCAACATAATAGCAATCCTAGCACCGCTAGATATTAATCACCACTACCCAATATATCGGGATTATTGGGTTGCGTAAAACCCGCACCATTTGATAAGTCAAAGTAGTGCATAATCAAAACCGTATGCTCATTGCTATCATATGTAGATTAAGAAATAGTATTTTATCAAGACCTAGTCTTTCAGGTAGATAGCATAAAGACACGTCTTGCTGTTAGATCCGTTCAGTGCTATACCACACCAATGTCATCTTATTTCGGTAAGGCTTAGAAATATGCGGACTGACATTGCAATCTTTCACAATAGGTAGCCAAAGCCTATTTAGGTTGTGAAATTCTTCTTTTTCTTTTGCAAAGCATTGCATAGATCTGACCGTGTTACCTTAAAGTGGACGACGCCCACAACCGGTATACTAAGCAAAAGACTTAGACTTTGTTTACTTCTTATGCATTTAAATGTTTGTAAAATATCTTATAAATGCACTATCAAACACAATGTAATAATAATAGTAATTCTATTCGTGCGAGACTGCTCGAATAATACTGAATCGGGTTAAAAGTGGATTGTAGAGTTTTATGTATACAAGCAAGATTCTATTCGCGCGAAACTTACTCGAAACATGCTTTTCAGTATACCAAACCTAACATCTTTACCATCATATTCTATTATAAAATTACTATATAAAGTATAAAAGAAGAATCAAATTTTACTAACTTTTTCACTCATTTCTTTTACAAAGTTAAATAATTTTTTAAACTCATGATGAGTCAAAATGTAACTTTAAGTCGTACACAAAGAAAACAATACATTTTATATTACTCCCTCCGTCGCACAAGAATATACACTCTTTCCTTTTTAGTCCGTCTCACAAGAATATGCACTTTCTAATTTTGGAAAGTCTTTTCTCTCTAATGAGGTGGGTCCCATTCTCCACTAATAATACTTTAATTCCTTTTTCTCTCTACCTCTCTCTTACTTTACCAATTCTACATTAAAATCCGTGCCGAACCCAAAGTACGTATTTTTTGGGGACGGAGGGAGTATAAGATAATTAGAAAATAACATAAAGTAAATACAAGTTATTAATGTATACACGTAATAATGAATTATAAATAGAAGATAATAGTATGACATTTTATCACATACAATGCAAAAATTTAAAGATTTTATAAAAGTACCAAATCTTTTTAAGAATGAATAAAATTTTCAATATAAAAATTTTCCTAGTCTTTCGTGAGTTTATATCGTAGAACTAGGTCAAAAGGTGGACATACCATGCCGTATGTGATGTGTGTCGGTTCAAGCCTCTTCACAAAACTAGGATCGATATTTTTGAAAAGGTTAGAGCGTTTCGGCTGGGCAGCCCCCAAATTCAGTGAGAGATCTAGACCAACTCCGGATGGCTCACCGACATGGGGCCTACGTTGGGGATTGGCAAACCTGCGTCACCGTGTGGGTCAGCATCTGCGGGCAGAGCTGCACCATCTGCTTCATTTTCGGTCACATGGTCCTCGTCCTCCATCTGTTCAGCTACATATTCATCCAAGTCAACCACATCAGCATGCGGTATTAAAATGTGTGCGGCGGCCGCCATCGCAGCTGCGGCGGCATCCCATTCAGCGAAGAGTTGTTGCATGTCCGGCAGCGCGGCTAATCCTTCAACATCGACAACGATGTTACCTACGACAATGCGGTGAGTTAATGTGTATCGATATTTTCAACAACATGAGACGAGTTGAAACAGCCATCCAACTATACTCTATCCGCATCATTGAATAGTTGTAACTGAGGTCCATTCTCGAGGACGCTCACGATAAAGAGCCCGTCACTCTGGTACGCAAACATTAGATTGTCACCCATTTAAAATTCGGCATGGAAGGCAAAGCTATCCCATCCTCTGCCGAAGCACCAGGTGGTACCTTCCAAGCAAAGGTCAACGAACCACTGCGCTTGCTGCGGTAGGGCTAGCCGACAAAAGATGGGTACGACAAAGCCGTAAACTGAGATCCATGATGCCGGCAGGGGTTGGGCGTGATATTAAACGCAAGTGTTAGAGTCAAAATACACAAATCAATTGATTTCAGTAGAGCTCATGCTCCGGGACTGCTTACCATGCGCGTCCGGTTCATGGGTCCGAGGAATCTGACTACAAAGGGCGGAGGCAGCACCGGCATTCTGTTGATAGCACTTCAACAGAAAAAGGAAAACAATACAATAATTAGAGAGTTAACCATTTGACAACTTTTGAAGGTTACATGAAGTTACGAAGCAACCAACTCACTTCAAGAAGTCGCGAACAACACCTTCTGCCATGGTTCGAAACAGAGATGGTACAGGGGGAATGTGAATAACGAATGTGGAGGTGAGATTTTGTAGGCAAATCAACTGGATCTACCACTCAATTCATAGACAGTGAGTATACTCTGTATTTGGTTTGAGGCTTGAGTGGTGGTTGGGTTTTTAATGGTTGTGGTTATATGTCTCCATCAAGATTAATGCAATGCAAGTGTAGTTAAGAATAAACGGGTGAGTTTATTTGTGTGTGGTGTTGATATAAAAAATCTATTTAGGAAGATCCTCATGCCGATATGCGCCATTAAATTAGTGTACTCATGGAGATTTTGAGATATCTCCTTGATTGGACGGCTAACCTCCAACCTTACACAAATTGATTAACAAGAGAGATGCTTGGCAATGACGGCCGGTGACGGCCGACTGAGGCTCATCAGTGCAGGCGGTATCACCAGCCGGCTGGGTAGACAATTTCTGGTGGATAGCAGAGGGTGTGATAGTTGCACCAGCCTCTTCATGGGGCCGGTAACTGGTAATGTATTTAAGTGCAATCAATGAAGTCCACCACTTTTTGCATGCTTATTAGATTTAATACTAAAATATGATGTAAAGTAGATGTCAATTTCTACCGCATGAGCAAGAAATGGGGGCTACAATTCGGATGAAGGGCCAACATTAAAAACATGATATCACAACTGAAATAAATACCCACACTAGAAACTTTTCCATTACCAAAATAGATAGGTACGGTTGCATATTCTAATATTGATTACATCCAACTACTTCGTCAACTAGGTTGGAAAATTGGTTCACGAAGCTAAGCTGGAACACTATATCATATATCACCCCACAGTTCATGCAAAAGTCAAGGTGTAACGACCCACAACAACAAACATTAATACCCATGCATAAAACCCTAGATGGGAGATAAATACACAATAACAATCTTTAAAACCCATGCTTATCCTCTAAGATGTGGAGGATATAGTCATACTTGTCCCTCGGTGAAAAACCGCTGAAGAGGTCCAACCGTTCAGGCTCCTTCACAAGGATGTCCAGCGCCATGAACCTATGCTTCCGCGAGAGATGAGGGATGTCGTCAAGCATCTTGCTGACCTCCATGCGCTTCACACTCAAGTCGAAGTCTTTGCTTATGCGAGAGGATAAATTTGCAAGGCGCTCACTAGTATCCTCATGTATCTTCGTCATCACGTCGAGCATAGATTCGAACACGTCCTCAGGCTTCCTCTAGCGGCTGGGTTTCTTCACAGAGTTAGGACTCCTCACACTTTTGGTGTCACTGTCGGCTAGCAGAACATCAGTCGTAGCTCCAAAGTTGAGAGCATCGTCGATTTGATCCTCGGTGAAGAAGTCGTCGACGGTGTACGGAGCCATGTGTGGTTGTGACTCGTTTGCCACGGAGTTCGGATTCCCATTCAGCTGCTCATCAGCCTGTGTGATATCCTCTGCCCGCATCCCGTTGCCTCGGTCCTTCCCAAAAATAGACTTCCATTCCTCCCAGTAGGGCCAAGATTTGTTGCGCATACTTTAGCTCCGCTATCGGCCTACCTAACTCACAACAATCAATTGACAATGGTGTGTTACGAAACATGTCTCAAATATGTAGGTAGACATAGGAACGGATAAACGCACCTTCACAATTTGAGTCCATTGCTCGTCGTTGCATTCTATCTTGTAGTCGTTGTTCGAGTTGAACCCGACCCCTCTACGATCTAGGATGAGGCACAGCGAGCCATACTCGCGCTTCCACATCGTTATCTTCGAGTTGATATGTGGATGCACTTTGAGCTCAGTATCGGGGATTTCGCGTTTCATAACTTGAAACACCCTCATCACGTAGCCATTACGGAACCCGTTGTCCGATTTCCACTCCCCTTCTCCCACGACGAGATCATGGAGCGCCACCAGCAATGCCTCATCTTTCCGTTTAATCCACGAACGCCGGGTTCGATCGCCTTTCGCCTTGTCACTTGAATCCCCAGTCGAAACACCTGAGAATAAGGAAAATAATGTATGGAATCAACTAAACAGAGCGTAAGATGAGGGTTGTTAGAAGTGAAACGATACCACTAGCGCCTCCATCGTAAATGAGCTTACGTTTACCCTTCGAACCCATCGGCACAACAACAGTAGCATGGTTTTCACTCTGGTTTGATTTGAGTAGAGAGCATGTTGGCCATGCTTATATGGAGGCGAGGAGGAGAAGATAGCGCGAAACCACCCCAGAATACGCGCCAAGTTGCAGAGGTCGAACGACGACGAAGGGCAATGCAGACATTTCTCTTCAATAAGGAAGGCCATAAATGGCATCACAATGTTTTATATTAGTTTTCAGCAAAATAAACGTGGGTTACCAGGAAATGGATTAAGAAAAAAACGGTTGCTACCAAACGCCGTAAAAAGCAAGATTAACTATCCAAAATTGGGGTAAAACACATTGTATAGGAAAACTATAAAAACCCAAGAATGCTACCAATCGCACCCTAAATCAGTTGACAAATAGTGGAGTAGTAGTAGGAAAATACTTTTTCTCTCTCCTTTACCCACCCCCTCTTCTGTCCCATTTTCTCCCTCTCTTTTCTCTCTCCTCTGCGCCCGTCTCTCCACTCCCATTTCCGACTCTTCTTTCTTTCACCGTTGTGTTTTCTCTCTCACTTCCCCTTCAACCTCTTCAACTCCTCCTATGTATATATGAGCGACAAGCACCGGGCAAGCACCCGCTGGAGTGGGGGTTTGTCCCTATACTGGTTCTGCCAGTGAGTGTAATAATAGATTGTAAGGTCCACGTCCTAAATAGAAAATTTAAAAATTTCTATTTTTAAAGGATGACCCAAAATGAAATTTTTTTCTAATTTTAGGAGCGAGGTAGTATTATAGATGTACTGTACAAAATAAAATAAATGCTACTACTTTCCCTTCACTTTTAATACTCCTATTTATTATTATTTTTATAAAATACGTGCAAAAAAAAAATAGTGACCTTAGAGCATCTCCAACGGTGGACGTCGCGGTAGGACGTCGCGGAAGTCCGACCGGACGTCCGCCGTAGTGAAGAAAAAGGTAGGACACGGACGTCCCGTGAGGACATCGGATGGGCTCGGATAGCCGACCGACGGGCGGGCGGACGTCCGCCATTGTGGCGTGAGTCGGACGTCGAGGTCGGACGTCCGACTAAAAATTAATTTTTTTTTTAAACTTTATAAATACGGCTCGTTGAACTTCATTTCATTCACACCACTTGTGTTGACAAGTTTCTCTCTCTAATCTACAAGTTTCATTTCTACTATAAATGGAGTACAATAGGAACTCCCCCACCACGAGCGGAGGAAACACACCCACGTTTCCCGCCGGAACGGAGGAAAACTTTAATGTGGGGATGAATCCCCAAATGGCAGGGATGGCGGGGATTACTCCTCAAATGTTCTACAATATGTACAATTGGATGAGTCAGATGGGTGGGATGATGCCCGGGGCAGCGGGGATGGGCGGTATGACGCCAAATATGGCGGGGGTGGGTGAGACGATGCCCGGGACCTCAGGAATGGGGAGTATGACGCCAAATATGGCGGGAATGGGTGGGACGATGCAGCACAGGAGCCCTCAGACACCTAGGGAATCTGTCTATCGCCTATATATAGATTTGTTGTCCGATGATTCCCCTAGTACTGTTCCGTAGACTCAGTACGCCGGCATCGAGACTTTCTCTTTTGAGGAGTTGGGGCAGGAGTTAGGGCTATCGCCGATCCGTGAGAGTCCCGATGAGGCGGAGCCTGCTGCAAGGGGCAGGGGCAAAGGCAAGGGCAAGGCCAGGGGCGGGGATAGGGTTAAGGGCAAAGCCCCGAGCTCTTCCTCGCAAACGGGGGCAGAGGAGGAGGGGGGTGAGGAGGAGTGTGGGAAGAGGTCGATCTGTACCGTGTGGGAAAATGTCGCGCTTGCGAAGGCCTGGGTCGGTGTAGTCGAGGATCCCTATGTCGGGGCGAACCAGTATATTGACCGATTGTGGCATCGCATTAGTGAGGCCTACCTCACACTCAAACCGGCTGGGGCGAAGCCTCGCACTCCCGAGCAATGCCGGAAACAGTGGGATCGGTTGAGGCCTAAGCTCAGTTGTTTTGTCGGCCTCTACCAAAACAACCTGCGCATGGCAACCAGCGGCATGTCTGAGGAGGATGTGAAGAACCGGGCCTTGTCCCAGTACCCTGACAAAGAATTGAAGTACAAAGAGTTTGACCAATGGGAGGCCTTTCTCGTGGTCAGGAGTTTGCAAAAGTTTTGTGCGGGTGTCGACTCGGGCTGGAAGCGGACGAAGATCAACTCTTCCGGTGAGTACAGCAGCAGTGCCGGTTCGCACGAGCTCCCCGAAGCCGAGGAAGTGTCCCCGCTACCACGATCAGACTCTCGCCGTCGTCGTCGCCCGATGGGGCAAAAAGGCTGCGCAGCGGATGGCGAGGGGAAGCGGCAGCCGCAGCGGGTCCTTCGAAGTCGAATCGGAGGCCCCAGGTGAACTGGACCGTCTCGCCCGCGCGCAGCTAACGAAGACCCTGAGTCAGAACATGCATAGGTGGTTTAGCATGCACGATCCTGCGTACAAAAGGATGTGCAAGGATGTGATCGACGCATGTCGGCGCGATTTAGGAATGCCACCCATTGATGATTATGGCGTCGAGATTGGGGGCGGGGACGTCGGAGGCGGCAGCGGCACGGGCGACGGGGACGAGGACGAGGAGGAGTGAGAGCCGAGTGTTGTAATTCTCGATTTTTTATGATTATGTAATTTTTAACTTAATTATATTTTTTTTAAGTATTATGTAATTTTTTTTTAATGAAGTATTCAAATTTTCCCTATTCTGTGTCGACATTTTAATTCCGTAAATTTTAATTCCGTAAATTGAATAATTGTGAATTTATTAATTTATTGCGGGAAGTTCTAGTGATGTGGCAGTGGAATGGAAAGTCCTAGTGATGACGTGGCAGGAAATATTTTTGGGAAGTTCTAGTGGGAAGGACGTCACTAGAGATGATCTTATAATGAGAGAGGGAGAGAGAGACTACGCACAACTACTTAATTCACAATCAGACTTTCCCGTTTTACTTTGAAGTTAACGTATATTATATGGACGCAGGCCGGCCAATATAGTAAATAGCATATAATTAAGTAATAATCCAAAACAGAACTAGTTCTTCCACTATGATTAACTTAATAAGGAGTACTATCATATAGTAATAACATGTACTAGACTCCTATATATTTTGAAATTGGTACCTAAGACATGAATGATCAGTAATATACTATACTAATATAAGATTCGGACGTTTTAACCTACCACTCAGTTTTGTTTTATTACCCCAACCTACCGGCCTCGCAATTCATAAAGTATTACACTACTATTTCGTCAGTTAACATATAAAAATATGAAGCCCAATAATTATGGGTGGGCGTCGGTCAATATAAATAAAAAAGCTGTCACAGTTTTTTTAAGTGATTCAGGTCAATTTACGAGTGCTTCCAAGGTGTGAAGATAAGTATAAATCTTGAATTAATTCTAAACTGATTCTTCGAAATATATTATGCATATTAATATATTCATTTGCCTCATGACATCATATTTATCTTTAGTTAGTCTTAAGATGTTTATTAAAATATATAATTTTTAACTAAGCCTACTTTATTATTTAATCTGTTTACTCTAATTTATTCTGAACACGCCATACTTATAGCTGTAGTTTTATCAAGTATTTGTGCAATGATTAACACGAATTTAATATTTGAAAAAATACATTTCAGTTATATACCCTCAATCCTAAAATATTAAAATATACGTACATTTATGAATTATATAGAATATTAAATATAAAAATACCACATCGATTTTTCTATCTTTAATAATTTTAAATAACAAAATTGGTTAGCAAATACTTCCTCCACTTTATTTATGTACTCGTTTTGGAAAAATAAGTGAGATAGACAAAATGTACGGGGTTTAGGCCATTAGCATTAGTGACATATAAACCCCTCTTAAAAATCAGTTCAACCTCATTTTATTCCTGCCACGCCAGTATTTTTATTTTCGAACTCTATCACCCGTAATAGCGCTCCAAAATCCGCCCTCACTTATTTCACCACCATTCTTTTTAAAAAAAATTGTGTTATCAAATAAAGTACAATAGCAGATAATATATATTTATAAACACATGATTAAAATCTTCGTGATATTAAAATGCCAAAAAGGTACAACGAGAAATAAACGAGGAAGAAATATGTGGTTGGAGTAAATGGGTGAATGAAATGAGACGAGAAGTGGATTATATATAGTGTAAAAATTATGATCAATTTTTGTTAAAAACATTTTAAGGGCAGCTTCCGTGGGCAGAATGCCTTGCAATAGCACCAATTGAGGGCCAAGCCGGCACCCTAGCCGATCATCGCGCCCTATCCCAAGAGCGGGCACCTCAGTGGTTTTATCGTCCAACTCTCAACAACAGCGCCGATAAACATGTCGATCGCTTAGGGCAAGTATTTCAGCGCTATTGCAAGTGCCTTAAAGAAGAAAATAAATGTCCTTCGTAAATTGGAGGGCATTTAGGTCAGAAAAATATTTTTAAAAAAGGAAAAAATGACAAAAATGTGATTACCTCAAAGTCCAAAAATCTACAAAGATACTATTTAAAAGTCTAAGAAATGTGCAAACAACAAAGTATATGGATCATTTTCATAGTTCACTCTTAATATTATGCTTTAATTTAAAAATTATAATTTCTCTTTAAATATTTAAGATGAAATTAAATTAATTCATTGAAACAACATATTCCAAATCCAAAATTAATTCATATTGATTCAAATAAAAATTTAAGCAGTTTAATACTTGAAAAAAAATAAGAAGTCAATGCCTAAACGTATTACAATTCAATACCTAAAAACAAATAACAACATTCATTATTCATTATCTAAAACCTAAAAGTTGAATACTCAAATACCATACAATTTTAAAAATTCAACACCTAACAAAATCCAATATCCAAAATTCAATAAATTAGTACCTAAAATTAGAAATCAACACACAACAAAATACAATCTAAAAATATCCAAAAAATAACAATATTCAAACCGAACAATCCAACCAATTAGAAACAAAAAATAAAGAAAAATACTCATACACTATAGACAATTAATAATCTACCATGTGATTTTTCATTATCCAATAAAATTCTAATTTAGGGATCTAAACATATAAACCTAGAAACTAATACTCCCACTAGGCATGCGGAGAGGATGGTATTATAATATTATTTTATTTGATTGTTAAAATTGTATGGTATTATAATATTATTTTATTTGATTGTGAGAGGTGGACGAGGAGTGGAGCATGAGAATGAGAGGTGGATGGTGTTGAGATAGAAGCTTTTTTATTCGGAAATGAGGTGGTTGATTTCCTTGGCTCTCTTAGGCCTTGTCTCGATCTGCTGTGGTGGAGTTTGGGCTGTGGGAACTGAGTCGCTAACTCGTGAGCTGTTAGAATCGGCGAGGGATGCGGAGTTCTTCGCGTGGTTGAAATCGGTCAGGCGGAGACTCCACGAGTATCCGGAACTCGCATTCCAAGAGAACCGAACGAGTCAACTCATTCGAACTGAGCTCGACTCGCTAGGTATTCGCTATGAGTGGCCTCTCGCTGAAACCGGCGTCGTCGCCACTATTGGCTCCGGTGCTAGCCCCTGCTTCGCTCTTAGAGCTGACATGGACGCCCTTCCTATTCAGGTCTCTTTCTAACTACACATTTGGTGATGATAATTGTATTAATAAATTTATAAAAAATCGTTGATTGATTTGATTTTTGATCGTTTGGTCATTGCTCGTTCTCAACATCAAAATTTAAACTAATCAGAGTATTGGAAACTCCGTTAACTTGTTGAATTGGAAACCTAATCGGAAATAATTTGGATTCAATGTGCAACCCTTGCAAATTTAGGCGTATGATATTGATTCACAATCTCTACGAGTAGGAATTAGTGGAATGGGAGCACAAGAGCAAAATTGATGGCAAAATGCACGCTTGTGGTCACGATGCTCATGTCACAATGCTGCTCGGAGCAGCTAAATTGTTGCAGAAAAACCACCGTAAATTGAAGGTAAATCAATATTATTGGCATTGTTGTGTTGTTTGTTTCAGGGTGGTTTTAATTTGGGAACATTTGTATGTGTTAAAGGGCACCATTAAACTTGTTTTTCAACCTGGGGAAGAAGGTCATGCTGGTGCGTACCATATGATAGAGCAAGGAGCTTTAGACGGAGTCGAAGCCATTTTTGGCTTACACGTTGATCCTAGTTTGCCAACTGGTGCTGTCAGCTCCAAACCTGGTCCGATGCTTGCTGGCTCAGGCCGGTTTTCTGTTGTCATTCGTGGGAAAGGTGGGCACGCAGCAAGTCCCCATAACACTAGAGATCCGATTCTTGCTCTTTCTATGGTGGTTCTTGCACTCCAACATATTGTTTCGCGGGAGACTGATCCTCTTGAGCCAAGAGTAATGCCTCTTTGGCCTTTGCTAAGCATTTTGAAGCATATTTGCTGTGCGAAATTTGTAATGTAGTGCCATAACTTTGATTTAGGTAGTCTCGATTGGATATGTACGAGGCGGCTCAGCATTTAATGTTATACCTGAGACCATTGAGTTTGGTGGAACTTTCCGGTTCTTAGATCCTAAAAGCCATTCGTACCTTAAGCAAAGGATTAAAGAGGTATTTTCTCTTGAGATATAAAGCGAGCGAGAGAGATTTTGGTAGATTCGTGCTTAAAATGGTGTTCCCGGTTTTGTGACTAACAGGTGATAGAAGCTCAAGCAGCAGTCCATCAATGTAGTGCTGTGGTTGATTTCATGGAGGAGAAGCTGATACCGTACCCTGCAACCATCAATGATCCTGTTATGTACGAGCATGCTAAAAGGGTCGGAGAGAGCTTGCTCGGGGAGCACGGTGTGCAGCTCAAACCGATGATAATGGGAGCCGAGGACTTCAGCTTCTATGCAGAGAAGATACCTGCAGCATTCTTCATGATTGGAGTGAGAAACGAAAGCATGCGGTCAATCAAAGGGTTGCACTCGCCCCACTTCATATTAGACGAGGGTGCTCTCTCTGTGGGTGCGTCTCTTCATGCTGCAGTCGCTATGGCATACTTGGATGGCCATGCTCGGACTCATTAGATGTGCAGTCGTTTTCAGCTGAAGGAATAGTCAGGACTGAATAAGACTAGTGGTTCATGTAAATGTTCAAAAACCGGCGGTTCCGGTTCCGGTTCCGAACCGCCGGTTTTCGTACGGTTCTCACGGTTCCGGTTCGGTTTTGGCGGTTCCAACGGTTTTTTTTTTTTTTGCTTATATAATTTGGAATTTTGGATTTATACAATAAATTGGAACAAGGCAATGGATAATTTAAATTGAAATAAGACGAATAAGGTGAAAATCATATCAATTTTATTGAATTTGAGTTGTAACTTGTAACGAACAACAATACATTACAATAATACAATTGTCAATACATTACAATAATACAATTGTCAATACATTACAATAATACAACAATGTGATATAATTTACAAGTGTCGTCGGAACATAAATAAAAAAAACCATGAAATGGGGGGAAAAAGGAAAAAATTGAAAAGGGCTTGAACTCAACTTAAACTTTCAAAGTTAAACTTTTCAAATTTAAGTTGAGTTGCCTACGTATCCACAATTTTATTGAGGAATCAAAGCCCACGTAGTTCTCTTACCTTGCTTACCTTTTTGGCCGGCCGTGCTCGCTGTTCACCGCCCCCCCGTCATTGATATTGTTGAGCGCCTTCGCTTCCGACCTCGTCATCGGTGGAAAACTCTTCACCATCACTCTCTACACGAAAGTCGAAATCCGGCTCTTGTGCTCTCATGTCCGCCTTTGCCCAATCATCAAGTAACATAGTGGCTTCCATGTTTTTGGCGGAGAGATTGCTCCTTTTGTCGTCTAGGACACAACCGCCGACACTAAAAGCTTGCTCCACGGCGACGGTGGAAGCGGGAACGGCGAAAATCTCCTTAGCCATTATCGAAAGTATCGGAAACTCTTTGTCATGTGTTCCCCACCAATCAAGGACGTCAATTTGTTGAGTAGGGGGACCTGGATTTTGAAAAATAGAGCGCGATTCCAAATATATATCTAACTCACTAGTAGCTCTAGTCCTATTGGTTGTAGCACCGTATAGATCTTGCAATTGTGATACTACATCGGGATCAATCATGACATTGCTATAATTCCCGCCACCAAAATCAAATGTCGAAGGACTAGGAGGAGCACGTACCTGGTGAATGGTGTTATATCGCATTTCATATTCCCCGAAGAGAGCACGAAGCGCACTATCTAACCTTAGTTTGATTTCTTCAACATTCGGAAGATTTAGTTCGAAGCTTTCTCCTCTTGTCAAGCCCATTTCGCGAAGTTGAGAAAAATCCAAATCGTGCAAACAACCATAATACATGTCTAAAATTTTATGCACACCATGCAACTTCCACTTTGGATCCAAGCATTTTGCAATCAAGAACACATTTGGAATACGCGCAAAATATTTCAACCATTTTTCAACCATATAAAACAAAATAGCCTTCAACTCAATGAATTGAGTATTTTTCACACATGTCTTAAAACCAATTGCCACATACATGCAATGCTCCAAAACACGCACAGAAGTAGGATAATAAACACCGGATAACTCAACAGTGGCATTTTTGAAAGCTTGGAATAATCGAAACAAATCCATGCTGTGGTCCCAACAAGAGGGTATCAAAAGCAAATCAGAAGGAACATGCGGGCAAGTTCTAAAAAAATCACATAAATACTCAATGTGGTTCAAAGTCGACTCCAACATATCGTACGTCGAGTTCCAACGAGTTGAAACATCCAAACGAAAATTGGTGTACCTGCACTGCTTGCTATGACAATATTTCTTCCAAGCTCTACCAATAGGAGCTTTGTTATGAATCAATTTAACAGCAGTTCTAATAGGATCAACATACTTTTGCCACAAATCGATCGCATCTTGAACACACAAATTCAAAATATGAGCAATACATCGCACATGAAAATATTTGCCATCAATAACAGGAGAACATGCACTGATGAGATCATCTATACTAGCAGTGTTAGCACTTGCATTATCAAAACCAACAGAAAAAATTTTATTGATCAATTGAAATTCATTCAAAACTTGAATGATCAATTGAGCAATTGCTTGTGCAGTGTGTGGTGCGGGAAATTCCCGAAATGCAATCAAACGTTTGTTCAAAGTCCAACTATGATCAACGAAATGCACAGTAATGCCCATATATGAATTTTTGCAAAAACAATCAGTCCACACATCAGAGCAAATCGAAACTTTATGACCCAAGTTAACAATAAACGTACCTAATTGCACCTTCTTTTCCATGCATTGTCTAACAACAGCTCGAGTCATAGAAGTTCGACTCAATTTTCTTGCAGCGGCATTATAAACTTGTCGCATACTCGACTCAAAAGCATCGTTATCAAAAGCATTGAATGGAAAATGTTTCATCACAGCAAATCTAGACATCACATTAAGAGCATTTTTATGATCATATTTTAAAAGAGTATTGCTACACATACCTGATGTTTGGGATGAACCCGTCCCACTCCCGGTCCCGCCTCCATGTTGAAAGTTGAGTTGAGTTTGGGTTGGAGCGATACCAAACTCGACCGGATGCGCTTTCTCCATGTGACGGGTAAATGTACCATATCCTCCACTCTTTCGTAATGTGTATACGTTTTCACAATAGTTGCAATACACATTAAAAGTGTTCGGATCGGTACTATCTCGTACCTTCTTGAAATGTTTGACCATGATATCTGAGGTTAAAGTCCTTTCAACTGGTTTAGGAGGTTGAGGAGGAGGATGTCCACGACCACGACCACGACCACGACGACTCCTTGGTGGTGGGGGTGGGGGTGGCATTTCTTGTTGTTGTTCCTCTTCCGCCTCCTCCTCTTCCTCTTCCTCCTCGTCATCATCGTCGTCATCAAGATTCACCGGGGTTGGAATTTGTTGAGAATAGGCACCGGGACCGGGAGCACCACTACCACTACCAACATAAGCATCGCCTCCATATCCACGTCCGCCTTGGGATTGAGAGCGGGAGAGAGCAATAGCATTGGCCATATCTTGCTCTTCTCGATTCTACAAAATAATATTTGTAGCGAAAGTATCAAATAACATTATGAACAATAATGTAATGTAATTCATAATTAATAATATTAGTAGATAATAAATATTAACCTGCCACATATCCATGTTCCTTTGAGAAATCTCATCAATAACGGATTTTCGACTTGGCCTCTTGGACTTTCCTTTTCCCTTATCAATACGACCTTCTCGGGATGAAGACATCTTGATAGTTTATGGAATTATAGTAGAAATATGGACTTATAATTTTTTTTTTGTTTTAGCAATTGAGAAAGACAACTTATAGAACTATAGATCAAGTATAACAATGCGTAATATAAGAGTAGCACTTGAATAATTCAAATGAAAGCACAAATAGCACAATGAGAAATGGGAGACAAAGAGAGAGAATTGGGAGATTGAAGAGAGAAACTCTTATTAACACAAGAGTGGGGTAAATGTAAGTGAGGATAGAGGGGGGTATTTATAGATAAAAATTTGGGGGGAAATCTGAAATTGAATTCAAAATTCGAATTTAAAAAAAAAAAAAAAAAAAAAAAATTAAAACGGTCAAAAACCGCCGGAACCGCCGGTTAACCGCCGGAACCGCCGGTTAACCGCCGGTTTTACACCCGAAACCGCCGGTTTGGTCAACAAACCGTCTGACCACCTGCACTCAAACATCCCATCGAAGCTGCAACGTGTCAGCCTTGTGTTCCGCGCCAAAACCGAAAACCGCCGGTTTGGCGGTTAACCGCCGGTTTTCACGGTTAACCGGCGGTTTTGGTAAAAAACCGCCTGCAAAACCGCCTGAAAAAGCCGACCATCCTACCGATAGCTGGCCGCCTCGAAAACGTCGCCGGAACCGTGAAACCGCCGGTTAACCGGCGGTTCGGAACCGTCCGGAACCGGCGGTTCGGTGACGGTTTCTTCATGATTGGAGTGAGAAACGAAAGCATGCGGTCAATCAAAGGGTTGCACTCGCCCCACTTCATATTAGACGAGGGTGCTCTCTCTGTGGGTGCGTCTCTTCATGCTGCAGTCGCTATGGCATACTTGGATGGCCATGCTCGGACTCATTAGATGTGCAGTCGTTTTCAGCTGAAGGAATAGTCAGGACTGAATAAGACTAGTGGTTCATGTAAATGTTCAAGTGTGTGATTTATACGTTTTTGCAATTTAAGGACGTTAGATTTGCGTTTGAACATGATTCAAACATACATATGTAGTTACGTGTTACTTATACACAAGTCCTGTTCTGTAGTGTGAATAGAGTCAATAGACTATTGAAGTGAAATTTGATGAAATGTGCCAACAGAAGTGGAAAATAGGTAACTGAAAAATGAGTTTCTACAGTAACCTCACCTTTATATATGAATTTTCACGTTAACATCACCTTTATATATGTAGGAGTTGATTAAAACAAAAGCAGAATCTGAGAATATTACATTAAGGTCTTGGGTAATGTTAAAGTGTAAATAGCATTTTATAGATCTTAAAATAAATGGACAATATTAAAGCTATCGGATATTAATTTATAGCACATAAAATATCAACAAATGGGTAGAATCATCCATCTATTTAAATATAGAAATTTTATGAGTTTGTCAACACAATTACACGTGTGTATCAACACAATAATATTGTCATGTTACATTTTTATTCCCATAACTTTACATGATTTGTATGGTTTGATGCTTGCAAAAATATGTTTTATAATATAGGAAGCGAAATGGATGGTGAAACGAGACATGGAATGAAGCTTGGATGAAGAACACGGTCATTGACAGACTGTCCAATTTGACAGACTGGTCAGTCTGCGTCGCGA
This sequence comes from Salvia hispanica, assembly GCF_023119035.1. Classification (NCBI taxonomy): domain Eukaryota; kingdom Viridiplantae; phylum Streptophyta; class Magnoliopsida; order Lamiales; family Lamiaceae; genus Salvia; species Salvia hispanica. Next base: position 37,907,964 of record NC_062968.1, on the reverse strand, counting down.
GTCCAGAATATGCTCAAAATGAGCCACCCAGTCGGGCTTTCATGCCTAATAATTCACGCGGCCGGGTACGATGACGCAGTAACTGCTGAGTTCCGTTTTAAAATAGTTTTGAGGCAGTTTTTGGGGGTGATTGATATATTCCAGACGGTTTTTGGACGGGAAACTAGAGAGAGAAAAGAAGGAAGAAGAAGGGAGGAGGATCCGTCATCCAATCTTCATCATCTCGGAGACCGTCTATCATCGACTATCGGAGAATACCATTAATCTTAAGGTTTTTCTTCTTTAGCATGTGTGGCTAGTTTGTTCTCATTGCTCCTAACACTAGTAGAATGAATTGATTGTAGAGATTCTATATTTAATCATTCGCTTTGGTTTTCGTCTATAGTTTGCATTTTATATATGCTATGTTTTGATGCATCTAATGTAGTATGTTATTTGCCTCTTTCTAATGTCTCTTTAACTTGGAATTTGGATGACAACATAGATGAAAAACTTATGAATTTTACCTTGTTCAGAGATAAATGCATAAGTGAATATTTATGTAAAAAATTCTTCATTGATACTTACTACGTTTCCGTGAGAGTTTAGTTTGATGAGAAGATGTTATGTGTTAAGTGTTTTAGCTAACCATAATATTTGTTGGTTTTGAGAAGTTAGTCTAGTATTTACTGCGCTTCCGCGGGAATAATTGTCTAATGAGTAGGTACTTTTGGCTATGTGTTCAGCTAGCACTAGTACTATAATTCTTTAAGTATGTTCAGTACTTTTAGAGTGTAAAATTGATACATCGTTCTCAATAGCTTATGAACTTGAATATAGAATCAATACAATAGTAATTCATCCGAATGTTGTTAGGAGCAATGTTCTTTATCTCTTGAGTTTCTCTATTTTCGTACTTTAGTTTTTTAAATTTAGTTTATTAATCTTGTCAAACCTTGTTAAATAATCATACGCCTCACTGTGGTTCGACACTCTTTTACTACAACTACATTTGTACTCTTGCAGAAAGGTTGTAATTTTAGAGCTTTTTGATATATTTGTGTGTTATTAATTCAGTAATGTAAAGTTCGAAAAATTACACATCAATATGATATTAAAGTGCTTATTAAAATATACTACTAAAATTCAGATAAAACTTATCCAATTTCATTATCCGATCACCATCCGAATAGATGCAATTAGAATTTCATTTAAATTCTTAAAAATTATTTTTAATTGGATATAGTTTCATAGAAAAATAATTTAAATCGAGAAAAATTATGTGAATTTAATATTGTGCGAGTATTACTTAATTAATTTTAACTACCATAAATACTATAATAATTAACATTGTTACCCTTTTTAATTGATTTAATAACTTTTAAATTTAATATATAATACACTTATTATTTTATCACTAAATTTCCGAATCTTAACTGAAAAAAACACACAAAATAGTTGCCTTGATCATTCGAATTTAGAATCTGCTAGCATTCAATAATGAATGGATTCGTTAATCTTCATTATCTTCCTGATTCCTAGTTTATTTTCTGGCAGTTTGACCTACAAAATGGTAAATTTCAACTGTATAGTTGAATCATGAGAAATAGATCATCTGCTATGCGCAGCACCTGCTGCCATTTCTACACACACAAGTTAATAAAAAGAAAAAGAAAAAAAAAATAAAATAAAAGAAAGCTTATCTGCGTTTCATTCACAAACTAATATGTTTTGAAGCACAACCCCTATTGTACACAGTAGGGGATCATTTCTGTTGAATCATGTGATTTATGCATGAATCTGGTCTGTACATGGACTGATGGACATAGAGTCCCGTTATTCACAAGTTTAGTCTTAAAGACTGAAGTAGAGATCAAATTAGGGCCCTTAGATCTAGTTTTTAACGGATGCGATGCGATGAGATGATGTAGTGAAAATTTTTGCATTCATTAGGTAGCCAAATTACTTCAACCGATGGTATTTTTGTCAAATTACATTTATAGTTTATTACTTCATCCAGTAGATTTATTACTTCATTCCATAATTAATTACATCATTCCAATAGATTATTACTTCATTCCACTTTGAATTTGAACCTTTTTTACAAAATTTAAAGCGACTAGACTGTGTGAAGTGTTTTCAAAATGGAGTATTTATGCTTTATTATGATGTTTGTCAATGTTGATGAAGTTATAATTTTGTCATAACACATTATGAAGTACTCCCTCCGTCCCACTTAAGATGACACGTTTTCCTTTTTAGTTTGTTCCAACAAAGATGACTCATTTCCTTTTTTGGAACCTTTCTCTCTCCAATTAATACACTCAACCACTTTTTCTCACTCCTATTAAAATATCCATCTTTTTTTATCTCTCTACTTTAATACTTACACCCACTTTTTCTCTCTCCAATTAAACATTTTAACCAATACTCCTAAAATCTCGTGTCGGCTAAGGAATGTGTCATCTTAGCCGGGGCGGAGGGAGTAATAAACTAATGGAATGAAGTAATAGTATGACTGAATGAAGTAATAAGTTCATTACTATTGCTTGACGTTTAACACAGTTAATATAGTATTTCAATAAAATGTCATATTTACTTCATTACTAACATTCATTTGGTTCATTATTTATTGAATATAGTTCATTACTACCGTTTAACGTTTTAACACTAAAATTTGTTGCATCATTAATGTATTTCAATAACATGTCAAAATTATTGTATAACATATGTTCATTTAGTTCATTATTTAGTTAATATAGTTCATTATTTACTCCAACAAGTTTTTATTAAATAAAAAAAATTAAAAAAAAGTTTTTATTAAATAAAATATTAAATTAATTGTAAATTTATCCTTACCACAAGATTAAGAAAATAGAGGACTCTAATTTGATCTCTAGTTCGATTTTTAAGAAGGGTTCAACGTTGATCACAACCCGACGTACATATATGGAAATTAGTTATTGAGCTCATGTATCCTTAACTGGGCTTCTGAAAGCCCGATTTAGTGGCCCATAAAGGAATTAGGCGAAGCCCGCCTTACAAAATTTCTCCCTAAGAAATAAGACTAATTTTACGCGTATACACAACTCGTCGACTCCAAGCTTCAGGAGTTCAGGAATTCAATTCCCTTAATGTTCAGTCACCGCACAACCTTGAATGCTTCGATTTTTCCCAAAGGTGTGTAATTTAGTGTTTTTCTCACACGATTGTAAATGGTGAAGTGCGATTTTTTCTTGTATCTTATTTGGGTTTTGCATGAACTTTTTTTTTTTTTTTTTGTTATTAGCGTTTTTTGCTTGTTTTTTCTTGGCTATATATTGTGGTTTTAGCAGCAATTTAGCTGATTGTTCCATTTGCTGGCTTTTCCTTTATGTTATAACGCTTTAGGGTAGTTCTAAAGATTTAATTTTTCTTGAAATTTATAGTTATGTGTGTAGAAATTTGTTATAATCCTGAAAAGGATTTGGGTCTTGATAACATTTTGCAATTTTAACAAAGAGTATCCGTGTGCGGCTCTTTAATGTGTTACTATTACTTACTAGAATTGTTATGTTGCTTGCATTTTTGTTCAACTTTATTTTGTTCTTCAGTTCTGATACAATTAATCATCTGGATTTGGATATTTTCCTCAACGGTAAAAGATTCCGTCTTTAGTTGGCAGCACTTTTCATGACGTATTAGTACTTTTGATTGCCCAAGATTGTTCATTCTCTTTAGTGCCTCAAAAGCCCTTGAGGAGCCCTTTAAGAGAGCCCTAGAATCTTGTCTGTATCTTTCCTCTTCCATAAACATGGTATGTTTGTTATTTGGTTCATTATTTGTAGGTTTTGTTATTGGAGTGTATGATGTTTTCTTGTGATTAATTCAAAG
>NC_062968.1:37808704-37904012 GCF_023119035.1 Salvia hispanica | reverse complement strand
TTCTCACACGATTGTAAATGGTGAAGTGCGATTTTTTCTTGTATCTTATTTGGGTTTTGCATGAACTTTTTTTTTTTTTTTTTGTTATTAGCGTTTTTTGCTTGTTTTTTCTTGGCTATATATTGTGGTTTTAGCAGCAATTTAGCTGATTGTTCCATTTGCTGGCTTTTCCTTTATGTTATAACGCTTTAGGGTAGTTCTAAAGATTTAATTTTTCTTGAAATTTATAGTTATGTGTGTAGAAATTTGTTATAATCCTGAAAAGGATTTGGGTCTTGATAACATTTTGCAATTTTAACAAAGAGTATCCGTGTGCGGCTCTTTAATGTGTTACTATTACTTACTAGAATTGTTATGTTGCTTGCATTTTTGTTCAACTTTATTTTGTTCTTCAGTTCTGATACAATTAATCATCTGGATTTGGATATTTTCCTCAACGGTAAAAGATTCCGTCTTTAGTTGGCAGCACTTTTCATGACGTATTAGTACTTTTGATTGCCCAAGATTGTTCATTCTCTTTAGTGCCTCAAAAGCCCTTGAGGAGCCCTTTAAGAGAGCCCTAGAATCTTGTCTGTATCTTTCCTCTTCCATAAACATGGTATGTTTGTTATTTGGTTCATTATTTGTAGGTTTTGTTATTGGAGTGTATGATGTTTTCTTGTGATTAATTCAAAGATGTTTTGAATTGATTAGGAATGAAGATGTAGTTTCTCTATGCATTTTCCTAGTCATGCTTATGTTTGTTGCTTCAACAAATGAATGCTTGCTGTTGAAATTGAAAAGAATGGATTTGTAATTGCTTTCTGGAGATAACTTGCTGTAATGTAAGGTATTACAAAGCAGTGATCTCGACTTATCGGGTTCTGTTGCTCTCTCGTCTCTTTTTTTATGACATTGCAAGAATATGCAGGTCACATGTGCCCCTGTGGACTACGAAACGTCTGTGTTTATGTAGATATGGTTTTGGTCCTTGCTGGTTATCCCACATGACAGGACAAGAAACATCGACATCCTGTCCGAAGCCTCCCCCTCCTTTATCAACAAACAGTTGTAATTCAGCCCCTGCTTCACAAGGTAAGCTTCTGAGGAAAGAGAACTGTTATTTCAGCCCATAAATATGTAAACTAATGCAGCATATTCTGCAGATAATACGCCGACATCAAGTGTCCACCTCTCTCCAACTGTTAACCTTTCTCGAGAATACTACCTAGCGGTTCAAACCAGTTCTTATAGTGAGATCCGAAGAAAATTCTACAGTGGTCCTCTCGACCAAAGTGTAGGACGTGTGGATGTCTTTGAGGAGCCTCAGCTGTTGGAACATATTCTTCGACCAAGCCGTGAGGGTCTTCAGGAAGCACTCTCACTTATTAAGCCTAACTCTCTTACTCATCTTGCCGCAACCTACTTTGATCATAGTGAGCACAGCTCCCGTCTATACCTTCTCCTCTATCAGAGGATCCGTAATACTCGACTCCTCTACACCCCTATGCATAACCTTCTCGATGAACTTCCAGTAGATATCCACTCTGACTACTATTCCCTCTCTCCTTCCCAGTGTGATTTAGCATTTAACGCGTTTCTCCAATTTGACTGCGCTGAGAATCCCTTCCTATCCACCGACTCACACAGCTTCACTAATACGCGTCAGCGCTTGACCCAGCTCAGAGAAGAGCTTGACCATCATCTCAAAAAGTCACAATCGAGACTTCACCTAATACGTCGCTGCTCAAGAGGATCTGCGATTTGCTTGATAGCTGCCACTGTGGGTGTGGTTATGTCAGCGGTGGCTATAGCTACTCATGCTCTCGTTGCCCTTGTCGCATGCCCCATATGCCATGCCATTCTCCCTTCAAATATGACTAAGAAAGAAAATATCCATCTAGCTCAGCTTGATGCTGCTGCCAAGGGTGCTTATGTCCTTCGGAACGATCTGGACACCATTGATCGCCTGGTAGCCCGTCTGTGTGCAGCAGTTGAAAACGACAAACTTCTTATTCATCTTGGGCTAGAGAGAGGAAGAGACAAGTATAGCATTCAAGAGATACTGAAGCAGCTCCACAGAAACCGCCCTAATTTTGTCCAACAGCTTGTGGATCTGGAGGAGCATTTGTTCTTGTGTTTTGCTGCTATCAATCGGGCCCGATTGCTTCTGCTCCAAGAGATTCAAATGCACCAAAACCCTGCCTGATTACGGCCAAATGAAGTAAAGTGTATATAGCTTGCAGAAGTTCTTACGTATTCAGTTTGATTCTTTCTTTTGCTGCTACTAATTAGTAAAAACATTTTAACATGTGAAAAATAGTGCATCTATTATCAAGAGAATCAATGAATGGGGAACTGGTCATTTAGAATTAGAGAACTTTTCCATGTTGAATGATTTGCTACATTTATGTTAGAAGTCTTGAAAATATATCACAAGTCTAATATGGTGTCACACTAGTAAGACTCTTGGAATGTGAATTTTATTTCTTTTGACGTGATGTCTCGTGGCTTATATCACATACATACACGCATGTTTGTTCAGTTAAATGCTGTAGTCGCTGTAGAACTTCCAAGAGATGCACGACTAGAAGATAACTGGTCGATTGTTAACCCCGCCCCAGCTCTTTGGCTGGTTTGCCTGATGAATCTGCTCCAGGTGCCTTTATGTTCGGCCTTCAGTCTCATGATCTATATATTGCTCTACCTCCTTCAAGCATGAAGCTGAGTGATGCTACTCCAGCGACATTTGCAGGAACAAGACATACATGTAACTAATCTACCCTCACAGAGTTCTACATTTTTTAGGTTTTTACTCTTTTTCCACAACCTCTAATGGCAATTTTTTCGGAATGATTAGCTGAGTGATTGAACAGAATTAAGTGTAACAATTGTTAGGCAACTTTCATTATCCTTCACCAGAGCCTTTTTACTTTGCTGGAGGATGACGATATGAACGAAACATTCAAAGTAATATTTGAAATAAAGATGTGCTTTTTCAAAAGCTATTGTTGGCAGTGGTTGTCAATTCTGTGGTTAATTTTGCATTTACCAACTCTATTCTCTAGTTTTTATACTGTATGAATCTACTCGCACTTGTTGCTAACATTCTATAATCAATATAGAGGCATCGAAGGCGGGCTCGGTTTGAGCTTTTTGGGTTGGTCTTAAAGGTATACTCTTTGGTCAGCCCACAATACTTAGTATGTGATTTGATCTACTCATATTATAATAGTACTACTCCATTTGTTCACCAAAATAGTCTCATATGTTGACATCACGATTGATAGAGATAAAAAGTAGATTAAGTAGGAGACAAAAAAATGGTGAGAATTTTTTGAATTTTGATGACCTTGAGGAATTTTGTAAAGGCATTTCCAGTATCCATATTGGATGAAATTCTGAAAGGGACTCCAATAACAAGTATAGAGTATGAGTAAATATTTCCCACACTCACATTTCCCAACTAAAAAACATCTCCAACCATGTATCAAACACAAGCTCATTTTTTTAAGTGTATGTTACATCAAAAAATAATTTTACTTCAATTATTTATACTAAACTCAAATTTGACACCATTTTTTATTGTCTCATAGATTTTTGCAGTAGCTACAGTGCACATTCATATTTGTGTTGTTTTGGAAAAAAAATGCAAAACTGAGTTTGAGTTTGCAATATGATTGGTGAAGTTTTCTAGAGCAAAAATGAGATTTGAGTGTGATTGGAGATGGTCTAAGGATTCTTCTCTGATATACCATAAACAGGTCACATATTTTTAAACGAACAATTAACTAATCACATCAACGTACATCAGAGATCAAGCATAACAAATTTCGGCTACATCAAACAACAATTGATGAATCCGATCACAAAACAAACACAGGATAAACAAGGAAAACAAAAGACAGTTGGGCCTATCACTTATAACAACAAGAACAAATGAGTGGTGATACCAAATGACGTGGATCTTCGTTTGATTTATGGAATTGTTTGCCCAAGACTTGCACAAGTACCGAAGCTTAATCGACACAAAAAGATAGGACAAATCAAGATCTAATAGATAAGATGGCAGAAAAGCAAAGGAAGGTGCAATGCAATGGAGTAGGAATCCTCTTTAGATTGTATAGCTACTTTGTCTAAATTTGTCTTCAACACTTCAATTAATCACACCGAACTCTTTCAATTTCAACGCATTGCTAATTTTTCTATAAAAAAAAGAGCATGTTTCTATCTGTCGAAACCAGTATTAAATTATACAATTAAACAATTTTCTGTCATTACTATAGGAGTAGTTACTAATTGTAGATTTAATTCGGAGATAGGCGTTGATGCCAAAAAAATTGGGATAATCATTTAAAACAATTCAATTAAATTTTGACACGGGAAGTAGTGGGCGAATGTAAGCTAAAGAATTAAAGATGTCTCCAAAATACATACAATCAAAAACAGGATGGAAAATGACAAGAAATCCCCATTTATTAAAAAAATATCTGAACCATTGGTGCGAGGTGAGGAATTTAATGTGATAAAACGAAATTAAAAGTGGGGACAACTGTTGATTAGATCCAGTGGGCCCTAATTGAGAGTACATCTGATTCTGATCAAATAAATGGATCCATTTGCAGCCTCATTCAATAATTAATAAATTACTAATTAATTGGGGTTGAGACGTGGCTTCTTCTACATCCATTTGGACCAACGTGTAATTTTTTAAACATATAAGTATGATTTATTTTATGATGATAAAAAGGAGATTCCGTTTTCCTAATGTGGGCCCCTCTCTTCCTTCCATTTGTTATTAGTGATTCAAGTAGTTAATTACAATTAGAACTGCAAGGATGTTAAGTCCTATAAAGTCAAGGTTGATGTCACAAAATTAGATATTCCGAAAGGGCTCTATGCTACTTGGGTAGCTTAATTTAGAAAGTGTTCCGAAATTTAAATCAAGTTATTGCTAAGAAATTATGGAGTGGGAGTATTCTTTTCGTCAAATAATTTAGTTAAATGTGATCAACAATTGAGTCAAAGGAAACCTTTATATATATTATACAGCTTCATGTTAGATTGTGGCCAAATTAAATGTATTTGAATTGATTATTTGTGACATTACAGAGATAAATTGACATGTCTTTCATCGGTTCCTATCGACAAACACCGCTATTACACATATGACTTATAGTAATAGTACTTAAAATAATCCTAAAAGGGGAAACAAACATAAACTTTGGAAAAAAAAGTGGTTGTTAAGTAACAAGATATACTAAATGCAAAATATGAGTAATAAATTGGGAGATAAAAGAAACAAAATGACTGAAGATCATTATCATTAGAGAGGGAAACTTATTATATATAGAAGAAAGTTAATTTTATTGGTAGTACTAGTATAATTTTGCATTTTGTCAAGTTTACAAAAATTCATTTATATTGATATAGATATGCTCATAGCATAGTATCTTCTATAGTATTAATTAATATATTTATTCTAATCAGATGACACAACTTTTTCTAGATTTTGAATCATTACTAACACTACACCTTAAAGTATGATACACCACAAATTCTTGTCGCATCTCATCGCAACATATAAATTATTGAATTCGTCTAAACCTAACCCATACTTGCGTTTTGCGGGAAAGAAACTTCCACATCATCCTTTAATATCTTTCCATATAATTTTAGAGTATTAAAAGGCAGAAAGAGGAAGCCCTTTCATATTTATGCAAGAAAACATTAACAAACAAGTTACAAATATGTTTCTCCAGTCAAATATACTACTCCATATTTTAGCATATAGTATCAATGGAAGTAGGGAAAAGGTGACACGTCAACTTTTCTAGTGTGAAAATGATTTATAATTTCTTATATTGCTTAAATTGTCGGCGCAAAATTTCTAATAATGTTAGGCACCACGTGTCTCTCATACTAGTATATAGTTGACCTGTGATTTATGCACACTTTGTTTTCTTTTTTCTTTTTTCTATTTTGAAGTCCAAATTAAACAATAAGTTCTCCTACAATTTTCACGCTGGTATGGTTGTAAAAAAAAACACAATATGATATTTAGTCACAAAATCATCTACGCAACTAATTTAAGCGACTCTAGACAACACAAAAAATAAATAAATAAATTTAATCCGGGGGGAGTATATTTTCAAATAACCTACCTAGTAAGAACCTGATAATTTCGGATTGAGTTTGTGTTAGAAATAACCCATTTAATATTATTATTGAAAAAATTATTATATTTTTATTTTACTATTTAGATTTAAATCGTGATAAAGTATTAATCGTGTTATATCATGTGTTTAATTGTGTGATAGCAGAATATCAAGTTTTAATCGTGTAATATTAGGATTCGATCGCTATTGTGTCGTGTCAAGTTGAATAGTATCGTATCATCATAAGCATAACTTATTTAATCGTCACCCAACCAACATATTTCCTTATTCCGTCTTATTATACTATAAGATTTAGTTTATAAGAGTTTGTCACATATAATACGATATGTGTAAATTACAATAATAGGACAAGAATTGTTAGAATAAAGATATTATGACGTATTGACGTGTGTAAGTTATAAGAGTGACCTAAAATTAAAATAGTGAATCTTTTAACAACCCCAAAAGGCATTGTGCGAAACACCAAGACTCTACATATGGAGTATCAATTAATCGTTGACACTGAATATCATTTCCGTTATGAATCCCGAAATTAGTGGCACCTTAAATAAAAAATATTTATACCATGACTCTAATGTTCCCTGCAATTAATTATGGAATTATTAATAAAAATATCCTACTTTTATACATTAAAAAGTGGGGATGCAAATCAGCCTTTGGATTACGTACATTGTTCTTGGTCCCGACTACATATATTTTTTTCTGTAACCAATGTTTGTTAGTACATTGCACTGTTGACTGTTACTGCCTGAATCATGATTCTCTAAATTAATAATGTCATGACCTAACAATTAATTATTGTGAAACATCAAATAATTGGTTTCAAAAACTTGGTCCTCGTAATTTCACGTATAGTATCTTATTTAATGATTCAAAATTAACAGATACTAATGTGCGGCAGGCGAAGAATATTTAATCTATATGATCTGGTATCAGATATGTTAATATGCATACGCTTGCTTTTTTTATTATGTAATCACACATTTATAAGCAATTTTAATATACAGAATAACAATTTTTTTTAAAAAAATAGAAGCGATCATTTCTATAAGCTCACATTAAGTGACACACATCACACACGCCACGGTTACTAAGAGTATATAAATTAATACGGATGTTAATTATTTTCAGTTGAACTATTTACGGAGTACTCCCTCCGTGTCACGTTACTTGAAGCGTTTCTTTTTTAGCACGAGCTTTAAGAAAGTTATTTTTTGTGAGTTAAATAAAGTAGAGGAGAGAATAAAGTACTCCCTCCGTCCGCGAATAAGAGTCCCGTTTTTGCATTTTAGTCCGTCCGCGAATAAGAGTCCCGGTTCACTTTTACCATAAATGATAATAGAGTCCTACCTTCCATTAGCTCATTCCACTCACATTTTATTTAAAACTAATATATACAAGTGAGACCTCTATTCCACTAACTTTTTTCCACCCACTTTTCTTAACATTTCTTAAAACTCGTGCCGTCCATGAATGAGACTCTTAATGGCGGACGGAAGGAGTAATAGAGAGAAGAGAGAGTAAAGTAAAAGAAAGAATAAAGTATATATGTGTGATTAGATGTTTTGTTTTTAGCCAAAAAAAGAAATGACTCAAGTAACTTCGGACAACTCAAAATGGAATACGACTCAAATAACTTGAAATGGAGGGAGTATTATCTTTTCCAAAATGAGTAAAAAAAAATGAAATGCATCCATAATCCATTAACATGAAATGGAAGAATGAAATGGAGGAAGTACTATTCATCATATTAATTTTTAAAAACCCTGAAAACTCCTAAACGAATCAGAATAGTAAACACCACTAGGCACTAACTGGCATTACGTATAACGTCATTACAAATAGATTTGAGAATAAATTATTACCACTATTTGAAATATAAGCTTGTACTTGGACACAACATAATAGCTGGATGTATCGAATGAAACTGATAAAACCACAAAATAAATACTAAATGGGGACAGACAGAGATGAGAGTGCGTGTAGTTAATCAAAGTGACAGAGAAATATGGGGCTCATGGAAATTAAAATTTGACATTGTGAGGACATAATTTAAACACGAACACATAAATAGTATAGTAGTAATAAAAAATAGTAGTATATACATTCACCTTATCTCTTCTTCTAATAACGGATTCTCGTTTTGTAAATATTTATATTTTTGTCGACATACTATTAGTTTTTTTTATTATTATCTATCTCTGATTAAATTAGGAAAGGTGTCACTAATTTAACTTTTTGTTTATTGCTAAATAAAGCAATCACTGGAATTAGGAGAAAATAAAATCCGAAATAATATTGAAATTATAAATGGGCATTGGTACTTATGGAGAAATATCTAACACGTAATAGGAGTATCATTTAACGTAAAAAGGAACTATAACATGCATTGACAACATTATCTTTTTAATTAACTAGTACTTAGGTAATATGTTGATGTGTTTAAGTAGGTGTGACCATTTGAGTGTGAATTAGTAAAAAAGTTGAATTAGTATCAATAACAAAATTTTAGATTAAGATTGAGGTGCATCTTTCGAGGGAAACAATGGGAACTAAGGCATCTATTTAAGTATGACCATATATATATAATACTAGTAAAAGAAAACAAATATCTCAATTTAAAACTAGTGTAAGGAATAAGTGATAGATGGTGTAAATAAATTTAAATTGAAGTAGTATCGACAAATCTAGGTCCCCCACCACGACCTATCTCAAAATTTGGGCGACCATAACCCTTTTTCGAATTATATCAAGTGTCGACTTTGTAGGTCATGGGAGTGGGTGTCTATATTTATTTGAAAGCACACATAAATACATACGATATATACGCGTTTCTCTAAATGTTACACATATACTCGATAAACATTTTAGAAGTTTTATAATTTTATTAATAAGCACATGTATACGTTACATAATTATTTAACGCTGGATCAGAATTTAATTATTCGTTCATCATGGTATTCTTTCGTAAAATTGAGTTGAAAATAGCAATACTTAATTCAAACTAACTTAGTAATTTAGGTTTTGATAATAACCTTGCTTGAGTAAGAAAATACTGGAGTAGTAATTAAAAAAAAAAAAGTACTTTAAAATTGGACATGGTCACATGGTCAAATTTAATTTTTTCTAAGATGTCGTATCGTAGAATGCACTTCCGACTAAAAAGGACTAGGCGTTAAATTCTACTACAACTTAGGTAGTTCCATATATTAATTCCAAATGTGCAGAAAATTAGTTTCTATAATTATTGTTACACGGTATTTAATGGTTCCAATAATCGAGTAACACAGACTTGTAGTACTATATAGTATTCCAATTCTCGACCAGGTCGTGTTTGATCTGTATAAAATGCATAGTATTAAATTTTATTTACAAATTGATGCACTCACTCACTGATGCATGAACAGTAAACAAAGTGAAAACATTATTTTATCCTTACTTGGTCACGATCAGTAATTCGAAAATACAAAAGGAATAGAATACAGAGAGTAATTACCTAAGTAGGAAGGTTTGGACCTCGGTGGGGGCCACCAGTGGATCTGGTAACACAGTAACATGGCAAGTGTCTCTAAGATTGAATAGTAGCCGCTGCTCTATGGATTAAAAATAGCAATAATTTAACGTAGAATTGTGGATATTAATTTACTCCCTCCTTCCTATAAAAATGTCACATTTTTCTTTTTAGTTTGTTCCATAAAAGATGTCACATTTCTATTTATAAAAAAAAATTTCTCTCACATAAATATAAAAATAATATTTTCTCTCTTCATTTAACACACAAAATAAAACCTCTTAAAATCTCGTGCCTTTCTACAAGTGTGACTTCTTTTGTATGACGGAGGGAGTAGTATTTTAAATAGGAATATGAGTAAGTAACATAAAGTGAGTTGTTTGGGTAGATTGTGCAGGGCCTGATGACATAATTTCCGTGTTGGCTTGTAAAGTTACACACTGTATTGCACTGATTTTAATGATTGATTTTTGCATTCACCCACGCAACCCTCAACAACCTTAAACCCCCCACCACCACCCCACCGCCCCAACATTTACAAATTACTATACAAATTCTACAAACCATCTTCCACATTTTTCCACATCACAACAAAACAAGGTATTAGTAGCACGCTTGTGAGAGAGAGTATCATTATCATTATCATTATATAGTACTAGTCTGTGTTCCTTGTAATAAAAATGTCAATGAACCAGTTGTCTGCAGAGCTGCAACCCCATTGGTGGCCACACTGCACAATGCCTGATTCAATTTCACCACCTCCAAAACCCTCCATCAACCATGGCGACGACGAATCGGAGCGGCTGTTCGAGAAGCCGCTGACGCCGAGCGACGTCGGGAAGCTGAACCGGCTGGTCATACCGAAGCAGCACGCGGAGAAGCACTTCCCCCTCAGCAGCGGCGCCGAGAGCGGCTTGCTGCTTGGCTTCGAGGACGAATTGGGGAAATCGTGGCGGTTTCGCTACTCCTACTGGAACAGCAGCCAGAGCTACGTCCTCACCAAGGGCTGGAGCCGCTTCGTCAAGGACAAGCGCCTCCACGCCGGCGACGTCGTCGTCTTCGCCCGCCACCGCCTCGACACCGGCCGCTTCTTCATCGGCTGGCGCCGGAGGACCTCCGATTCTCAGCCGCCCGCCCCTGGGTTAAGGATCATTTATCCTGCTCCAATCCAGCAACACATTAATTCTCTCCATTTCCAATCTCATCAAGGTGTGCTTCTTCATCATTCTCTAATTTAACCATTTGAGATTCAAGTTAGGCATCCGTGAAATGATAATGAATGAACACAGGTGGTGGATTTCACGAGAAGCAGCAGACATCGAATGGGAATTCCAAGACGCTGAGGCTGTTCGGAGTGAACTTGGAGTGCCAAACTCAGGAGGAATCAGTCTCATCACAAGGGATTGGGTCGATTGGGTCCAGCCAGGGTCAACAATCTCCCTATTATTATTCAAATCATAATCACATGGTAACCCAAATATCTTATGTCAATGCTCCAATTTCCCACCTTGATTTTGCTGTTTCCTCTACTGGAACAGCCTCTCATTTCCCATCTGCCTAGCCTAGATTACTTTTTTAATTACTCCTAATTCAGATAGGCTTCTGCACTATTTCATCCCATAAATAAGCATTTAATTAATCTATAAAAAGAGAATACAGTGGGCCTAACTTATTATGTACATATCGTTTGGCTTAGTTCGAATACATATGATATGAATAATCGAGGAATCGTGTAAAAAGGGGAAACTAAATGGGAATGCATTTATATGTTTCAAGATAGTTTTGTATTATCACATCAATTGTGTGGAAAATGTTGCAGCGTGTTAGGTCTGTGGTCCACCCTAAGAAATGGTGGAAATTAGGCTCATACTTTGAGAAAAGAAAACCCAATACATATATTATTCGAGTCAACAGATCTGCCACTTTTATGGACCTTAAATATTTCACAACTTGTCTACTTTCACCTATATTTCAACATTATTAAAATTAGGTTCCGTGTATCATTATAATTAATATAATATGGAATGAATAGATAAAGCCAACATATAACTTTTTTTCTTGGTCTTTTTGAAATTTCTAACTAGTTAAAAGTGTGACACGTAGGATATCATTTTTAGTTTGAGTCAGGGGTTTTCTTGATTTTAATTTATGGAGAATAATTCTTGTGTTAATTACACATGACAATGATAATAACGACTTGACATTCACTAACATTTTTGACGTGGAGTGAGATATTTGGCATGAATTCAAGTGCATATAGTATAATTTGTGTGTGGTCCACCACAGGTATGGGGTTGAATAGAGGCGTTGCATGCTTATCATCAAAAGACTATCATGTCATAGCTAGCTGGAGTACTATATTAAATAGAAATCTATGGTAATAATGATACCTTTATGGATTCAGCAGGTATATCGGCAAGGATAAGATCTCCATGATGTGACGTCGCCTCATCAATATTTGGAAATTGGAAAAGAAAAAAAAAAGATCAACATCCCAGATTTTCTGGGTATGTTAGAAAAGTGGTCTGAAAACTCCGAGGTGCAAATCGAAAACTCAAAATTGAGAAAGAAAAGATGGAAAGAGACTAGAGAGATGAGAAATTGGAATTGGAATTGGAATTGGAGGGGGTCCACTCCCACACACACTCTTAAAGTAAATATATATAGAGAAAAGGGGCATGCATTTGCATTTTGCAATCAAGGAAGTGAAGATTGGAGCAGATCATGTGGGAATTTAGTGATTCTGGCTGGGGATTTTTCATCATAACTTAGAAGTGGATGGATATGGCCATGTAGGTTGCAAACATGGGGAGGGAATTGACATTTTTTGCCCTCTGCCATAACTTGATACCTTTGTTTTTGGAAATTTCTGTATTTTTCTCAGCATGCATGTCTATAATTATTTACATTAGACTAAAACAGAATGGTAGAACTACAATCTTTTGCCATTAATTCCTATGATTCATCACGACCCAAAGACAACTCCAGCTTGCAGAGTTTGTTCATTTTAAAACATTATTATATATGTAAAGTAAGTATTATATTTAGTTTATGAGATTGAGTTAAACAATTTATAGATAGATATTTATTGATAATAAATTATAATAGTCACTGTCTTCAACAAAAATAATCTCGCAACTTATTTCTAGATAAATAATTACTGATGATGAGTCATATTAATCGAATGGCACCATAATATACAGCACTATTAAACATAGGTTAAATTTTAAAATGATGATAGCGAGGAGATCTAAATGTGGTGGAATACTTGGTCAAAATGTGAGTGTTATTATTCTATGGACCCAGAACATATAAGTAAACAAGGATTGCCATCTTCAGCATTACTGTTCATCCCAATATTTGTCCTAGCTCCTATCAATAAACGCCTAGTAAAAACTACTACAAAACTGCCTTTGTTCATCCAATAATCTCGAGTTTCCTATTTTCAGAATTGGCCTTTGAAATCAACAACCCAAGTAGTGGCGCCTTTGATAGATACTCCCTCCTTCCACGATTATACATTTTTCTTTTTAATTTGTCCTAATAAGATGTTATATTTCTACTTTTAGAAAGAATATATAATTTTCTCTCTCTAACTAATTCACTCAATCACTTTTTATCCTCCAATTAAAAATATTCAATCCTCTTTTCTCTCTCTATTTAATACTTACACATATTTTTTTTCTTTTCAATTAAACACATTAACCAACAACTCTTAAAATTTTGTATCGACTAAAAAATGTGTCATTTTAACCGAGTTGGGAGAGTGGTTTAAAACACATGATAGGAATAGCATAATTCGCCATGATTTGAAGTCAAAGTACTGTTAGTACAGTATGGTCCCCTTAACCCTAACTCACGGAATATTCAGCCAATAGAAAAAGAGATCGGCAAATGCATAACAAAGATAAAGACTCCACTAATTGGAGACTGCATGGACCAGTGCCATCTAAAAGAGAGGTGACTTATTTCAGCAGCCTCCCCTAGTTGGAGACTGGGTCTGGATGGACCATACACCATTGATAAGATAAACAAGACGAGCCACATGGACATGGAGAATTTGTGCATCTCTATCATATGGAATTACAGTCTTAAAATTTTGAGCTTCCATATAATCAATTTTGATATGCACGACTATCTTTCAGTTATCCAATAAAAATGATTCAAGATTAAGTTTGAGTTAAAAGTATATTTACTTTATTATTAAAATAAATGTAGATACATACCATATAAGATTTTTTTATTTGTGAACGACAAAATAGAAAATAAATTGTCTTATATGCTATATAAAAAAAGCTAAGGTTATGATCCCACCCATTTGAAAAATGGTTCCATATTTTTGCTTTGAGAAGAACATCTCCTGTCATCTAGAAGATCATAGCAACTAAATTACTTACTATACAAAACAATATAGTAACATTTTGTTTTCTTCTTATTTTTCAGAATTTTTTGATCCGTCGACTTAATTTGCACAAAACTTTGTCAAATAAAATCTCATATTCTTCCGTCAAAAATTAACATTTTGTTGAAAAAAACAGTTCAGATTAATATAATTTAGAGGGAACTTCTTTTTTTATCCACGAACTTTGCCAAAGTATCATTTTAGGTCCATGAACTTTGAAAATATCATTTGAGGTCCATCAACTATGAGATAATATCATTTGAAGTACTCTTTTACTATTTCCAAGTTTTTCTAGACGAAAATACCCTCAATACCTTAAAGGGTATATATTTTTTTTATAAACTTATCATATACTCATATTTTTATAAATGTCTTTACAATATATTTTTGACGATTTTTCTAAATATAATTTTATCATATTGTGACATGCAAGTTAAATTGCTTCTTCAATTATTTATATTAAAGAATTTTAAAATTGAATATAGAACTTCTTTAATAATAAAAAAATTGAATAAGGATTATTTCTTGCATGTCACAAAATTAAGTGATAATATTGAAGGTCAAATTATATTTAGAAAATTCATCAAAAATATATACTCCGTAGTAAAGATATTTATAAAAAAATATGAGTATATCAAAAGTTTATTAAAAATATATACCCTTAAAAATATTGAGGGTATTTTCGTCCAAAGAAACTTGGAAATAGTAAAAAAGTACTTCAAATGATATAACTCCAAAGTTGATGGACCTCAAATGATATTTTCAAAGTTCACGGACCTAAAATGAAGAATTCCGATCAAATTGAAGTTGACGTGGAAAATACATATTATTTTATTATCTATGTGGCAAAAAAATAGAATAAATAAAATCTGACTTGGATAATAATAAAACCCTTCATATTTCGATCACTTTGACCACCGTGTTTATCACCCTTTCACCTTTCTCACCCTACCGCTTTCACCATTGTTTGAGAAGTGCCAGCAGCTTCTGAACTCCATTGCTGGTACAACAAAACTAAATCAGCTGTAAGTTTAATTTTTTATTTTGTTTGTTAATGCATTTTGTTCATGTTTTGGGGAAAACAGTATTCTCAAAATTGAATATTGATGTTGTGTGTGGATTGAATGTAATTTTTGTGAAGTTAGAAAAGTTAAATTTCAAGTGTTGATTTAGAAAAAAATTAGTCTTTTATGTTAACTTTTGGTGATATTTGTTTTGTAAAATTGTTGAATTTGGATTGAAAAGTGATGATTTTTTAAGTGTCGTGGAACGATGGAGAAATTTGAATGGAAAAATGATCAAATGAATTTGAGTTTTTGATGATATTTGTTTTTGTGAAATTTTTATGATATTGTGCAAGGAACATGGAAACATTTAATTTAGCTAAAAAAAGATTGGGGAAATGCCAAAAAGTTTTATTTGATTTGGGGAAATATCAGAAAGTTTCAAAAGTTGAAGGGGAAAAAATAGAATATCTCAAATGTTTGTGTATTTACAAGCAAATTACCTCATTTCACAATAAACGACGCCGTTTTGATTACCAGTGATTCTGCCATGTTGGCACTTCCGATGAACACCTCAGCTTTAATTTGGAGAAAAATTATATTTTGGGGAAAAATTAAAAAAGTGCAAAGTTCATGCATTTACGAGCTAATAACCCTAATTTAAATTGTACCATCAAGTTAATTTAGTCAAATAAAATTAATTACAGAAATATTGATATAAAAACTATTTCATATATTGCTATCATAAAAACAATAGTATTATAAAAAACGATGTAGAGTGAATTTCACGAGTTACACCTAAAAGAGAGCTCATTTACTAATAGGTGCATTTGCATAGATGTGTGAGAATCAAAACGTCACTATGAAACAATTGTTACAACACCTAATAATCATTTCATGATCCTCTCAGCGCTAAAAAAAATAATAAACAATAAAAATAACAAAAACGCCAGAACTACATTTGAATACTAACTACAAGAGTCAAGCAGTTCTGTACTTCTACATGCTTGAAAGTTGTGAAACGTATGCAAAAGTATAGTAACTCAATCCATAATATATCTCGAACACAGCATGGATAGAACGGATCTGGCATTTGATAGTAACATCAGACATTCAAATGATTTATACTTTGATCACTTACCAGAAATTGGCAACTATTGGGGCTCCATTGTAACGGATCAGATTAGATTTATGCAGTTCTCCAGTGATGAGAATTGGTAAAACAATCGTGTCTGGTTGGCACTTCTCAAGGATCCATGGAGGCATTAGGTCAAGAATCTGATCTCCCAGCTGTGAAGGACGAAAGTAGCCCAGCCGCTTGAGCGGGTAACATGTCACCAAACCTTCCCACTTGCCCATCTGTCAATATTGATCCAAGCCTTATGCTCTCACCAAATCTGCTACCAACCTGAAAAAATCAACATGAATTTCCTCAGCTCAGATGGGAAGGGAAATCCTCTGACACCAAATCAGTTCTAATAAATCAAAATCTTAGACCAACCACAAAAGAAGCAGAGAACAAACTAACATTGTGTGCTGGAAGTCTATAGAGAAGAGTTATTAGAGTTGTCTTGTAACAGGAAAAGTCATTAGGTGAAACCAAAGTGTTATACATGTATAGCAATTACTGAAAAAATAACATCGACTACTTGCTCAAGTTTGTAGCACATGAAATATATTAAATACAGTGTGGCTTATAGGGAAGTTTCTACTTTCTATCAAACAATTGTATAGCTGCAGAAACAACTGAAAATCAGACTTGCAAATTATTTCTATGAAGAGAAACTGATGTCAGTCCATCAGTAAGTGCCTAGTCTAGACTCTAGATGAATGGAGGCATCTAGAAAAAAAATGGAAAAAAATAATTCAAAAAGACTAGTGTCAAAGTTTATTATAAGGTCCAAATGACGAAAATTAGTACTCCCTCCGTCCGCCATTAATTGTCACAAGTTGGCCGGCGCGGGTTTTAAGAAATACTATAACGGAAAGTGAGTGGAACGTGGGTTTATACTATTAGTTTCATAATAAAATGTGAGTGGAATGAGTTAGTGGAATGTTGGATCCATTACCAAAAGTAGTAAAAAGTATGTGTGATAAGTATTGGCGGACGGACAACCCGACCGAAACCGTGGGGAATGTTGGCATTACACTCTTATACTGATGCACAAACCAAAACATGAAATTATCCAAGACTAGGCACCAAGGATTAGAAACTGCACCTGCATGAAGGACTTCAAAAACGGAGCAGCCACCCCCAAACTCGAGTCATCCTCTACATCACTTTTCCGGGTTATATCATCATTTGTGAAACTCTTCCAGGAATTTCTCGAGTATACATCGTCCGTAGATGTTGATGCTGATGTCCTCACTGCGTTTCTTGCAGACAATGCTGGAGCACTGCATGATATACAAAGCTTAGAAATATTCAGTAAAGCAATTGGTAAGGAAGTATTCAAATAGAAACTGGGAGGCAACAAGAGGATGTTGGCAAATTGAAATAAAACCTGCAAGTCAAAGTTAAAGTTTAGTATCATAGAAAACGAATATTGATGCAAATGGATCCATGAACATGAACGAGTAAAGTATTTTCATGAAAGAGAATGTTGACCACCTGATAGGAAGATATTTGAAACGAGGTACTGTGGAGCAGCGCATGATATTTGATTCTGAATTGGTAGGGAGCTTTTGCACAGTGTCCATATGCATCCTATTAAGTTGCACAAAGAATCCAAAGAGGACAGCATGCCTAAGGTATGCCTGTCTCTCATTCTCCCACAGATATGGCTCATACCTTAGATATATTAAAATAACTCAGTAAGATAGACCAATAGTTACAGGTATAAATTACAAAATTAAATATTTCAGTGTGGGAGAAACAAAACAACATAGTCCTGGTCCTATGAAGTAGTACTCCCTTCGTCCCATAAGATGTCACACTTGGGTGACGGCACGGGATTTTGGGAGATGTGTGTTAAGTGGAGATAGAAAATATATTTTTATATATTGATGTAAGAGAACTTTTTCTAAAAAAAGGAAACGTGACATTTTTTGTGGGACAAACTAAAAAGGAAAGTGTGATATCTTCTTTGGTATAGGGGAGTACTAAATAGCAAGCAACAGATTCTTGTGCACATAAAATTTCAACAGTACAAGCATGGCAATGATTAAAAAAAACCTGCAGAATGATACAATATATTCCACCAATCCCCACCACAAAATCATACCTGCTTGACACAATTTGAACTATTGTATAAATAAATTGTTAGATGTCCTTAAAAATGTTTTCTTCCATGCAGTATTTCAATGTGAGTATCACAATGACCACAAGGGATAAGCAAACAATTCAATCGGCCACTCTTGATATATTTAAAGGATATCCCTTGGAAAGAGGTCATATTTCCTACAACTTACGTGAGCCAGTCTATGGGATCCAGCCTCTGAGAAAGGCGGTTAACCAGCTGTTTTGTATGCTCTGATACAACTGAATTGGGTTGTGGTGCTCTCTGCTTCCTTCTAAAAGGAGTTTTTGCAGTTTCAGAAAGCCCTTCATTTGGATTCAGATAACCCCCAGACAGAATATCAGCAGCAAATTTTAAATCAAATAAAACTTGTAGAACACCTTTCTCTGATACTTGAGACCCATGACCTTCTTCGGCTAACAGAAAATCCTCATAAATCCTAACAACCTATGCAAGAATATGAATGTTATTACAATGACAGCTCAGTAATATATATATGTATATATATTTAAAAAAAAAAACTAAAACTAAAACTAAATAAGCATCACTTAGGAAGTAGACTTGTCATTTTGCAGATGAGCATATAGAAACCAGTCTGTTCACAAATAGGTCACAAAATTCTGAATTCAGATGAGGAGGACAGGCCTAAGAATGCAGTTTTGCGCATCATTTGAGCAACATGCTAAACAACTATAGATATTTCAAGCTAGTCCTCTTCTCCTCCTCAGAAAAAATAAATTCTTACAAGGCAAAACCCCAAAGTTACATTACAAAGCTGCCCCCAAATATATAGCCTAACAAGAGAGTCACTGCATACCTTATCAAAAAGCCTTTTTGCGAAGTTCTGCAGAATTTGCTTATCAAGCACATGGCCACCAACACGATGAACCTCTTCACATGCATAAAATAAAATTGATGTCACATACAAAGAAGGCATCGAAGGGAGAGATATCCTCATCTCAGACTGGCTTTCAGTTGATTGTTCTTGCTGCTTAACTACAGTATCCTCCCAACCCTGTCATATAATTGGAAACAATTTAGAACATCAAATTACCTTCTTATGTTTCATCTTTAACATAAAATGTTACTTTGATTTACATGTTTTGAAATATTCATTCGTGTAATGCAGATTCACATAAGCCCCATGACTACAAGTCTATAACTATAAGAGATGTAAACCACCCATTGGATAGGAGGACCAGATGTTATGGTTTTCAAGAAAGTCACTTACTCTGACTGGTGCATTTGATGACAATGCATCATCCCCGTCAAGGTTTCTTGAGAATATAGTTGCAAGTTCATCAGAGACCCATGATATCCACAGGTTGTAAGCTCTGATACAAAGATCTTGATTTGTCTGTCGTAGTTCTTGAAGTTGTGAGCTCGACTTATCATCTGTTCCAAATAAAGCGGACGCTACCAGAGAAGTCTGTTTCCTGCTGGAATCAGGAGTTCTTCTTCCAGGACTATCTATCACTTCTGAGTCAGTTGCCACCCTAGCATGTTTCAATCCAATGGGGGATGGACTAGAGACAGCAGTCATTACTTCACCTATCCATGACCTAGGTGAACCAAGTATCACAGGGATATGTTTAGCATGCTTCTGAAATGCAAAGAGAAGTCTCCCGATGAATAATGATCTCTCAACAAGTATTGCAGGAGAATGCTTGGAAGCATCATCTTTATTTTTATTTTCTAAGTCACCATATAGGCAGTCGAGCTCATTCTTCAGTTGCATTAGTATGGATGAAAGGCTTTCATAACACTTGTTCTGCACGTAAGGTGACAAGTCCTTTAATCTATGGTGTGCATTAGGGGACTCAAGGAAACTTAAGAGATCCTGTAGAACATTTTGACAGCAATTATCGACAGCAACTTTAATCCGGCTTACTTCAGGGCCAAAATAAGTGCTGAGACAGCTGTGGAAATCACTTTCTTGGGGCTGGTGTGATTTGGAGCTCGGAGTAGACCCTGGCTTTCTACCATTTGGTGTCATAAACCAAACCCCACCACCATTCTGGAATTTATTTAAGTAATCTAGAGAATCAGCATGATCAGTAGAAGGTTTTGCTATTGCTCGGACAGACTCCACAACATTAACATCCCCATTTAATTCAGTAAATCGCAAGTCTATGATCCCTTTCATCCTCTGAACAAAAGCATGTTCAAATATGTCATCCCATATATCAGAATCTTCACCTAGTACAAGCTCACGTGTCCTTTTCCATGGTAACTCAATTTCAGACCCAAAAACGCTCTTCAACCACTCTAAACTGCCTTCCAAAACCTGTTTACCATCCATTGTCTCCCTTATCAACTTCTCAGCCAATGAGAGGTCATAACCACTGCCAATTACATCAATCAAGTAACATCCATTAATCTTGCTCGTGATCTCCTTCCCACAATTTCTCAGCCAATCAGAACAAGTGCTGGAAATAAAATCTCGACCAAGCAATATCATGCTCGACTCCA
The DNA here is from genome assembly GCF_023119035.1 of Salvia hispanica. Taxonomy (NCBI): domain Eukaryota; kingdom Viridiplantae; phylum Streptophyta; class Magnoliopsida; order Lamiales; family Lamiaceae; genus Salvia; species Salvia hispanica. The sequence goes on along the minus strand of NC_062968.1, from coordinate 37,883,226 downwards.
GCTTTTCCTTGAATAAATTCCACAGTTTAACTTCCTCGTCAGGGTTTGGTATGCCCCCAAACAACTGAGAAGCGGGTGGGGTATCCAGAACAGTTTTATAGAACAAAGGCATATCATTCAATACTTGCAAGAATAATTCCCCAACTTGGCATATAGTAATCTGAATTATCCTTAGAATGTAACAGAAGACAGAAATTACTTCAGAGCCATCAGCATTGGCATCACGACAACATGAACTTAACTTCTGTGACATGATTGATTTTCTTGAATCTATGAACAGAGTCAAAACCTGGTTTGGTGTAAGTTCATCTATGATGGCAATAGCAGCCAATGCATCAGCAAAGGCCCGGATCCCAAGATCCCCACTCTGATCCAACAATCTTTCACGGCCCCTCTGAGAAATCTGAACCTTGAATCCTTCGACTATTTGCCACTGGTGCTGCAACAGAGGGAAAGTTGATTGGATATTCTTTTTCTCCCTAGAGTTTAGCAAGTTGAAATGCACATGTTTTGCTCGGATGTAACGGGCAGAGGATTCAAGGAACATTGATTCATCAAGGCAACCCCAAATGTTTTCTGGGGTGTCCACAAGGTACTTGACACGGCAGGCAATTCCATAATCATGGGCTCCCACGGGCTTAAGAGAGTCATGTGGGGACCTCGGAACATCAGAGGAAGACAGCGAGTAGAGGATGGAATTGTGGATGGACGAGATATTCGCAGCAATGGACTCGCCAGTAGACTTCATGGCGACAATGGAATCGGCAGAATCAATAAGATCTCGGTAGCGATTACCAACCAATTGGCGGAGCTCCTCGCTCTTCTCCTGGATCTGCTTCCTGGTGGTCGCCTCCACATTTCGGATTTCCGAAATGGGCTTCATCCTGAACAATGACTCAGCATCCTGATTCCAAGGAACACCACCGGTAGCAAGGCGGGCCTGGGTGGGTGTAGTGGCCATTCTTGCCTAGAAATGGATCAACTAGGAGAATAGACAACGATAAATACAATATAAAGCCCGAATTCAGCAAAACTCTTAAGAAATATCATATCAGTACATTATTCACACATACGTACAATTGCTAAATCAAATCCTGAAAATCGTGTATAAGATGCAGAATTCTGATAAAGTTAGAGAAGAAGATTTTTCAGGGTTTAAATGAGTGCCACCTACAACCAGCCGAAAATGAGCAAGTAATCAATTGAGTGCAATTCCAAAATCTAAAAGGACGGGAAGCGACGAAAGGGGTGAAACTGAACCTACAATTTGAAATTGGGCGATCCTAAGCAACCGATTTCCTCGATCAATGGATCGACAATAAGCGCCCAGAAATTGGATCCAGTAGCTACCGTACCAATGCCATTGCGATCGAGAGATGTGGAAGTAATCGATCAGCTATAGCTGCTGCAAGTTAAAAAAAAGAGCAATTCTGAGTTGTATTGAAACTCTTAACTTGGTACAGATAATATAGACTGTGGAGGAGGAGAAAGATGAAGAAGAAGCAAAGACAAATTTGGTGATTTTAGATTCGTATTGGGGTAAATCGAGAGTGACAATAAAAATACACAAGCAGATTTTGTGACTAAACTATAGGGGCACGGGTTTGATGAGCGAGAACGAGAGCGAGTGTGGTGCGTAATGCTTATGGTGAAGGTGTAGACGTTGAGATGTGTTGAATGCTGGAGAACAGAATTCGGGGCCTCGATGCATTAAAATCAAGAGTGAATTACATTTTTAGGCTCTATATTTTCAGCGACGAACATTTGGGATCCCTATATTTGCAAATATCATTTGCGATCTCTAGACTATACTAATTGCTCATTTAAGGTGCTTTTTCAACTTATGACTAAATTTTTGGACAAAAATGCCCCCAAAGTCTAAAGGACATTTTTGTACACTCACTCTCCAAAAGTAGATACTTAATTTAATATTTATGTAAATATTAAATTTGAAAATGACCACATAAATAATTGGATTGCCATATACTACTATAGTATATATACTTATATTGACAACATAATATGATAATATTATACACATAAAAATGTAATCGTATTGCATTATTTTTCAAGTTAAGAAAATAAATTATATTACAATTATGTAATAGTACTAGTACTATTTTGGATTTTATGGATAAGACTTCTTTTTTCTTGTTTTATATTTACATATATATAAAAAATTTACGCATAAAATTTAGCATAATAAATTATATTTATGTAATTTATACTATTTTTTACCGTGCATAATACTCCTATTATCATATCTATCAATATATAAAGTGCGAGTTTTTGGGAACTTTTTTAAATGCCAGTTTTGCCCTTTTTGGCGGGAAACTGGACATTTTAACAACTGTATTTTTATGTTTTTTTGCATCAATTTTGTGTTAATATCATAAATCCTGTTAAATGTAGCTTGATTGTAGAATTTTCGGCCATTTTGTGGAAAGTTGTGTAGAGGAAGGCCTATATCTGCCATCATGAAGGCCTACTTTCAGTATACTACTATTCTATTACAATATTAACTATTTACTACCATTACATTATGTATTTATTCCATTCTTTCAAGCCATTCCATGCTCCTTTAGACATCTTTGCAATCCATACCTGAAAAATTAAATACATCATTAGTTAAAATCTAAGCAAACATTCAGGAGTTATGGAATGATGTTACAGATACAACATTTAAAATAAAATATATATCATTTTCTTAATAATATAATTAGTATCCACTTCCCTAACTATTATTAAATTCATAGATGAATATAACTCAAATTAGACTGTATTGAGAAAACAATACAATTCAAGTATAATTTGATGGAATTAAATGTGTATTTGGTAGTTCTATACAAACCTGATTTTAAACCAAGTAGAGCTTTACTTCAAATAAAGTAAGACTGTATTGAGAAAACATAATAAAAGAAGTTGAGTTTCATGGATTCAATGTGTATATGTTAGTTCTCTACTTATCATGTCTTAAACCAAATAGATATTCAATTGAAATCATATAGTTTGAAAGTTTCTTACCTTTTAAGATTATAATTGTTTGTTATTTATGTTTGTGCACGAACTGGAAACAATCTTTGTTCCATCTTCACAAAGCTATTTTGATTCAGCTTTAGTCCTTGGTTCCTGTAAGGTACACAAAATATTATATTACTAATGAGCATCATCATCAATGTGTGCCTTTCTATAACCATTTATAGAAACACTCTTTCTTTATCCTAGAAGGAAGGCGTCTGGACCATGTGTCATTAAATTTGCCAGTCAGAGAGACCATTCAATATGCCATTATTTTCTATTTATTCTATATATGTTGGCTATCTGTATCTATCTATTGAATTCATTCAAAAATGATTTATGACAAGTTCCAGAATCAACTGGAAAAATATTAATCAAAATTTAACAACATTTATGAAATTTTCATATAACTAAAATTATATGATGAAATCTGACAAAAAAAAAAAAAAGGAATTTCAGACCATTTATGCTCTATGTATCTATCATTGAATTATTAAGTAAGAGATTATGTTTGTGTGTAGACTTGAACAGATTCTCTTTCATTAGTATTTACATCATCTGTAAACAAATATGTAAATTTTTCTTTCATTATTATTATAATGTAAACAAATATGTAAAATTATCAGTATTTTGTAGACATAATAAATTTAATATATGGCATACCTTTTGTCTGTCTTTTTTCTCTTTTCTTCCCATGATGGCAGATTCTGTTGTAGACTCTAATAGCTCTCATGCTTGAATCAGTCCTCTGCAGGTTTATAAAATGATCATGTTGTAATCACCTTTATACAGTAAGGTTTCTCTCTCTCCTTTTTCTGCTATAGTAGAGGCGGCTACTGTTTATTAGGGTTTTATATAACCCTATTTGTATTCCTGCAATAAATGCTATTGTTAAATAGTAAAAAATCCCAAAATAAGCTATTTAATTTGGTGCTGATTGGGCCAATTTATTGAACATTCAAATGCAATTAGGTTTTAATGTTTCCTTATTATTCATTTAAGAGCAGCTGTTTCCTGAATTGTTCAAAAACGTTTTGCAGTGATTATTTGAATTTAATAAGTGATTAGATGAAAATTTGATTCAAAAGAGAATAGATAGTATTACATATCTGATATTCCCGAGTTCAAGTAGATGAAAATTTGATTAAAAAGAAAATAGATAGTATTACATATCTGATATTCCTGAGTTCAAGAGTAGATTAAACATACCATATAAGAAAATAGATTAGTATTACATATCTGATATTCCTGAATTGTTTTTATTACCATATAAATTACAAAACTTAGTTAAGTGGAAGGTCTTTCTCATCATTCTGTTTTCTTGGGAAGTGGCAGATATTTCTAGGTATAGTCCATGCCTTGATTTGTTCTCTCTATAAATATTTCCTTCTCTCAAGATTAAAATCCAATCCACATTATTGTTTAAACGGTTCATAGGTAATATCTAAATAGTTTCTGACATAATATGAAAATGGATACTATTTGTTATTTCTTATTTTTTCATGTGAAGGGTTTTTGTCATCATTATGTCTTCTTTGGAAATAGTGTTCTTTTTTACACTAGCTTCTAAACATGCATTTCCATTCGTATTCTTTGTAATAAGTGATAACTTATTGAAGCAACATACATTGATTGAGTAGTAAAAATACATAGGTTGTGAAATTTGTGTTACCTTTGAGAATTTGATTGCTCGGTTTTGGTGAAGAAACTGTGATTCTCTTCAAATCCACCTTTGAAATGATGCTATCTTCGATTTGGTAGACACTCTCGAACATAATTAAGTTAGGACTTCGAGTTCTTCCCTTTTTCGCGCTTTAGGGGTTAGGGTTTTGAGGTATTTGATTCTGGACATCGATTGAGGGAGAGATGCTTAGCAAGGTGAGGCCGAGTGAGAAATAGACTAAGATTGGACGGTAGGCAAAGTATAGACCATTCGATTTAGCCGGAGATGGCGTCGATTCGCCGTATGCTTTTGTGGGAGATAAAATTGGGTTCACCAATTGAGAATAATTTGAAAGAGAGACATGGTGGAGCTATGGTCGGTTGGGGTCGCTCGCCGGCGACACCATGGCCGACGAGTAACGGAGGCAGCGATGGAGGTGGGGTAAAAGGAGGAAGGATTGGTCCGTCAGTTTCATAGGGAAATAGGGAGGCTATTGAATCTCAAACCCTAGAGTCTTAGGCATTATTATTGTTTTATCTTATCAATAAATAATTGAGAGATTGAAGCTAATTCAAATTAGTACTATTAATTACTATTTCATACTTTTATTTAAAATCTTCACTGTTACAACTTTTACGAAGGAAACGTTTCAGTGTACAACTTAATATGTTGGGCTATTGGATTGGGCATGTAATTTTTTGGGCTCTTATTTATTTGTTGGGGCAAAGATGCTAATCTTTCGTGGGCTCATTTATTCGGAGGTCCTTTAGGTTCTAATTGGTAATATTGTTTAAATTATTATAGTAAATTTTTGGTAATATTTTTAAATTTTATTAAATTATCTGTATTCTTTTAATTTGGAAAGTAATACTCTAATTATATATTGTGTACTATTTTTTTTACTAATTTTGCTCTATCCTATTGTTATAAGTGATGATGTTCTTGATGGACAACTGTACGTTGCTATATCAAGAGTCACAAGTCGTGAAGGTTTGAAGATTTTGGTATGTAAAGATGAAGAAGATGAAAGCAATGGTGATTCTACTGTTAACATTGTTTATAAAGAAGTTTTTTAAAACTTTTGAACTATTGAATTGTTGATTTTTGTGTAAGTTCCTATTTATGAATATTTGTGTTTTTTTTAATGGACTTATTTTACTATTCATAAAAAAATGTATGTATATAATCATCATTATCTTATCTTTGTTCTGTAATATATTTTATTTATTCCACTCATATTTGCGTTTAAAATTCAAAAAAAATATTTGTTCATTGGAAATAGATATGGTAAAATTTGTCTTGATATTTACAATGTGCTTTTTAATTAGACATTTATTCTCTGCCTGCAAGCACAATTATACAATATTTATCATCTACATTTTTTTTATTTCATTTATCTTAGAATTTTTTACAAGTTTTATGGCCCGTGCATAGCACGGGTGGTAAAACTAGTATAGAGTAATGGCACACTGATTACATAACAATATTATTATTTTAAATGCAATATGATTAATTTTTTTATGTGTTTAATAGTAATATATACACAAAATAATGGCACGCCAATATTGTAAATGCATTATGATTACTTTTTTATATGTACGTATAATATTATCACAATGTCAAATACATATTCCGTGTACTTCGTATATACATGGCATTCCAATTAATTTCATGGTAGTTTCCAAATTTAATATTATGCCACTTTATATAAAATGATTAAATGGATCTCTCTATTTTGTGCTATTAGTGTGCAATTGACGTGGCCTGTGAGCTTTTTTTAATTCCATTTATCAAAGAATTAAATTAATGGTGAGGCACGCCAAGTTATTATGCCATCATGGTATGGAATGACCAGGACATTTTACTCCCACACTATAACTAATCCAAACAAAAATTATCAAATAAAACACAAATAATAGTTCAAGTACTCAATCTAACATAAATATCAAAATAAGTATCTACTTTTGGATAGTGAGTGTTCAAAAATACCCTAAGGCTTCTGGGGGCGTATTTGTCCAAAAATATGGTCAAAAAGTGAAAAAAACACCTAAAACGAGTAAGTGGTATAGTCTATGGACTGCAAATGATATTTTACAAGTATAGGGACCGCAAATGTTCATCGCTGAAAGTATAGAGCCTAAAAATGTAATTCACTCTAATCAAAGCGGATCACCTATGTCATTTCCTAAAACATTTTCTAAGAGCATCTCCAATGGCGGACTTCCCGCCGTCCTATGGAGAGGCTTCCGGGAAGTCCATCGGAGAAGGGCGTCATTGTGGCACGGAGAGGAGGACGCAGACGTCCTGTGAGGACACCGGAAGGGCACCGCCTTCGCGGGAAGGGCGGATGGAAGGGCGGGCGAACGTCCGCCATTGCGGAGAGGTGCGGACGTCCGGTATTTAAAAAAAAAAACTCTATATATACGGCTCGTTGAAATTTTAATTCAGTAACGTAAATTGAATAATTGTGAATTTTTTTAATTGCGGGAAGTCCGCTCGGGAAGAGCGATGGGAAGGGTGGCAGGAGGGTGGGAAGTCCTTATGACGTGGCAGGAGGTGTATTTGGGAAGGGCGTCGGGGAAGTCCTCCGACTGGAGATGCTCCATCTCTAGCGGCGCCCTTCCCGTCGGACGTCGGAGAGGCTTCCAGGAAGGGCGCCCGGGATGTTCGCCATTAAGGCGTGGAAAGACGGACGCGGACATCCCATGAGGACGCGGGAGGGGCGTGGCCGTTGGCGGAAGGGCGTGCGGACGTCCGCCATTGTGGCGACTCGCGGACGTCCGGCGCGGACTTCCCAATTTTATCATTTTTTAAAACTCTATATATACGGCTCGTTGCAAACTCTATATATACAACGAGACCCTCGTTCGGCTAGCGGCAAAATATAGAGATTCAAGGCATAACATGTACTTTTTTTAGTTTAAATATGTATGTTTTTTTTAAATAAAATCGTTGCATTTTCCCCATCCGATTCCATATCGAAATTTTAATTCCGTAACGTAAATTGAATATTTGTGAATTTGTGAAATTTTTTTATTGCGGGAAGTCTGCACGGGAAGGACGATGGAAAGGGCGGATTGTGCAGTGGGAAGTCCTTATGACGTGGCAGGAGGATGGGAAGTCCTTATGACGTGGCCGGAGGTGTTTTCGGAAAGAGCGACGGGAAGTCCGTAGCACTGGTTATGCTCTAAAACACATTCACAATAAAATAAAATAATCTTATAAATATGAACAATTTTAATAAGTGTTGGTGGATTTTATTTTATCGTGAGTGTGTTTTATGAAATGTTTTAGGAAAGGGCATGTGACATTAAAATGATCAAATTAAAAAATTGTTCCATATTCTCTATTGTAACTTTTGGTTTATGTAGCAACTTTAATGGTTAAGTTTTTAATGGTGTTAACTTCTAGTTCAATAAAGAAAATCACAATTTACTATGTTCAATTAGGACGAAAGTGAAAAATATTTTGGAAGGCAGTTCTCAAAACTCATCTAAATAGTAGTATAGAACTCCTCCAGTTTCATAGTAATAGAGTTATTTTGTCATTTTGGTAAGTTCTATAGTAATAGAGTCATTTTCCTTTTTAGTAAAAGTCAATACATTTTTTTACACTTATTTTACTCTCTCTTACTTTTTTCTCTTCATCACTCTACCTTTTTCATTTTCTACTTTGTTATCCCTTTACTTAACTCACCTAAAACAATTTTTCTTAATATCCGTGTCGAAAAGAAACGCCTACATTACTATAGAACGGCGGGAGTAGTAGCTTTATAAAGTGTAATACAGGATCTAACTTGATAAGAGTCACATTTTCACTTTAATGTGTTCTACAATAAGACTTACATTTCACTTTTACCATAAATGGTAAGTAGGTCTCACATTCAACTAACTCACTTCACTCACATTCTATTATATAACCAATATAAAAAAGTGAATCTCATATCCTACTAACTTTTTCAATTCATTATTCTTTATATTTCTTAAAACTCGTGCCCCTACAAAAGGTGACTCCTAATGTGGTATGGAGGTAGTAACTATTACTCCCTTCATACCAGGGAAGATGACTCTTTTATTGGCCGACATAAGATTTTGTGGTTGTTCGATTTGCAAGATTGTATCTCAAGATTTAATATGTAGTGTGTTTGGCTCATGAGATTGAATCTTACAACTCAATCCAAGACGGATAATTATGTGATAATTAGTCATGGCCAACCCCCTCCAATTAAAATAATCTCACAACTTAATCCTATATTATATCTTGGTATTATATTATTTAGCAAAACGAACACCACCTTTGTGTAACATTACTCCCTTCATCCATGAAAAATAGTACATGATGTTGTTTTGGAATGTCCACAAAAAGAGTCTTATTTTAAAAAATATAATGTTTATCTTTCATACTTTATTCCTCTCTTTTATACTTTATCCATTTTTCCTCATCTCTTTTAATTTATCTATTTTTTTCTCCTTCTCTCTTACTTTACCAATTTCTCATTAAAACTAGTATTGTACACAAATGAAACTAATTTTTGTAAACTGATAGAGTATTATCTTGTGTATTATGTGGAGAGAGAAATAATAAAATAGAGATAAAAAGTACTTCTATTTTTAAAAATGAATCACCATTATTAGGGCTTTAAAATGATGAGTAATCTTCATTAGAAAGGTTATAAAATAGGGGCATTATTATCTGCATTCCCAAAACCTCAAAAACAATGTACTAGAACAATAGAGATGGGATCCGACACCAATTGGCGAATTAATCAGATAACAATTATGGAACTAACATAATATACCAAAATAAAACCTCTGTAGCTTGACACGAACTATAATATACTACACAAATTTAAAAGGTTTAGGTTGCTTATATACACATTACCCTAGCATATTGGTAATTCTACAATTATAGATCATGTTATATAGTAAGGGCCACATAAGAACAAAAATCATACAAACATGCTATACAAGGTCGTGGTACAGGGAGAGAACAAAAGAATAGTACTAATATACAAGATAGCCATACAACAAAGTACAAACAACGATGCCTCAGTTTACAAACATCGAATATTCAGACCGTTTTTGAAAGGGACGTCACCTAGGACTCATAATATGGTCCTTCCTTGCCTGGAGTAGCAGGCAGTGAATATGTATGCCTTCTATATACCAAGAGTTGTAAGCAACGAGATTTCCTATAAAATGTTGACTTTGCAGAACGAAAGGAGGAGATCTCTATGTTGCGATTATTCCTCAGAGTTCTCGTTCACACTTACTTCATCTTCCATTTCCTTCACTTTCTGCAGCTGCCTCAAGAGATCTAGCCTTTCAGGTCCATATGTTGAAGGTATCTGCAGGCGACAAAAGAACTTGTCTCAGGCTGTGTTTTTCATCAATCAAAGAGTAAGGGTTTACTTGTACATACCAATGATGGCACGTAGCGCTGAATTGCAGCCAACATAGCAGCATGACCAACTGCGGTAACCTGCACCATATATGTCATGCATTATCAGTAGTGAATCAAAGAGAAGTTGAAGGGATTTTCGAATCTTTTATCATGCAGCAAAGTCTTTTTTATCTAGCAGACCAATTTTTTTGAAAAATGGGATGTGGGAAGCAACTTAGAGTCACTTAATCTCCCTACACCTAATCTGCTGGTGCATGATACCCATGTTCATGTTAAGATTTTCTGATCAGTCATGAACACTTATAAATGGCAAATCAAATGGATAAGAAGGTAATGAACGAGCACAAAGATGTGAAAGAAGTGAGTGACAACATAAATTATCAGCAAAGTGACTTCTCACAAAATAAAGCCAAACCATGAACCACTTAGACTATTCTAGTCATGGCTGACTCCATAATTATCAGAAAGAGGAAAATGTCTATCACTTACCGGAATGAGCATGAGAACTCCAATCGGAATTACTGATGCCAAATCTGTCAATGTTCTTCGAAGGGCCTGTTTTTCTTTTTCAGTTAATTCATCCCCTATTAACACCCTTCTAAGCAGTCCCAGAGCAGCAGCAGTGTCAATTGCAAGAAGCTGAGTTCCTTGCAGGACATCCTGCTCATAGACAAAAAAATATTTCAGACATCAAAAATGTAACAGGAAATGGATGAAAATTTATCAGCTCATATCTTTAACATGGAAACAAGTAACAAAGTACATAGCAAACTCAAACTGTCAAATATAGCATTGAGAAATTCAAACCGTGCTTGTTTCTTTCAGCTTATCAAGAGATTTCTCAATAAGACCATCTTTCTTCTCGATCTGCACCAACTTGGTCACTTTATCATCATTTCCATAAGAGGACAAATCACCTTTCACCTGAATTTCATCCTGCACAAGCATTATAGCGATTTTATGAGAAATCAGAAATGAAAAGGGATTGAAAGAAAAAAGTAGTATCCTAATTCCTCGCAATTAGCAGTAAAACTATTCAACTTAGTGGTGAGACTTGAAAAGTGAGAAAGGTCATATAGTTTTACACGAGTCTCAATGCTCATCTTGCAATCTAAAGTTTGCTGAAAAAATGAATACACAAGAAATGGAGCAGATGGTGTGTACTCAAAAGACTGGGGGCAGATTGACCAGCCACAATTTAGCACTGTTTAAAGTTTCACGAGAAGAATAATACTATTATACTCCATTTAGTTTGCAAATGAACATAGTTTAACAAGTTGACAAAATCGTCATGTCTTCAAGAAGTCCTCAAAAGAAGAATCAAAACTTTTATCATACAGTGCCCCATGGTTACACGCAAGCAAAGTCATGCACGTGATTATATGTCAAAAACTCAAAAACATACCAGCTTCTAATAAAAAGGCACACTCTAACTGTAAGTGTCCGGTAGTATCAAAGAAACGGGCTAGTGTAAACAAAAGAAAGGAAAAAGTACAACTTGCGAGAGAGACCTATATTTCTAACATACAAAAGGTAAAGGGTAATAATTTTCAGAGAGGACTGAAAAATGTACCTCTTCAAATTCAAAGTGGTCGGCACTTTTTTGAACTCGTTGCTCAAGTTCCATCAGTTCACTCCTTAAAATTTCAAATCGCTGAATTTCATTTGACTCTGAATTAGCTGTTTCTTCACGTGCAGTTTCTTGTTCAGAAAACATATCATTCTGCCATATATGGAAATGTATAAACTATTGAATCCAAATTATTATAAACTCTTGAAAAAATTAAAATTAGCACACGACAAACACAACCTCAGCAAAGTTCAAAGAAAGAAACACAGCTATCTGGGGCTACATGTGCAGGTATGAGATATATAGTTCACACACACTAAATTAAAATGATTTTTACCCCAACCGACATGAGACACTGTAACAAGTCTCTAGTCCAGTAGCATATAATATGGGACACGGTTAGTTTTGTCATCCTCTTATCCCGTGTGGTAAACATGAATGGGAGAGTGTGGTATATATGTGATCGAATCATATTTCTGGCTACTAAAGGCAAAACAGTAGATGATAACCATGGGGAACAACAAAAGTAATCAGGGCAGATACCAAAAGGGTAAATCAAACATTAAGAGATGCTACATGATTAGACTACAATAACATTTATCCAGAATGGATGATCAAGGAATGTCAAGGAGTTTAGGCATCATCTGTACCATGCACTACCCCTATTGCATGGTAACAGAGGCATTTAGTAGATAATTCGTGAGTTGATGCACCCAGCATTGTAAACAACAATCTTGATACTCGAACTTAAATGGTTCAACAGACAAAACAAAAGGAATCAAACCAGCAAATAACCAAGTAATTGAAAAAGCAATCGACAAGTTCTAACATCAATCAGAGCATACACTGTCATTGGCAGTTGAAGATCTCAGGGCAGATGATTTGCTAGGGCGGCCTATTAAGAAACCCCATAATCCACCGGAACTGCTAACTCAAGTGAGAAGGAAGGAAAAGGTAACCCCAAAAAATACAATAATCATCAGAAAAGACTATCAAAAGATCAACAACAAATTTAGATCATTAAATGAAAATTTAGGAATGAAAATAAAACAAAAGGTGTAATGTCATCTAAAATTTTTGTACCCGCTACGATTATCTATCTTCTTAACAGAACTTTCACCAACTTTCCCTCTGGAATAATGTGGCTGCTCACCACCTGGAGTTCTAGAACCATCGACATCTCCCTTTAGATTAGAAAAAACCCACGGAAATCAATTTGGGGCCTCGATCTTATTGAGTATAACAAATAGAGCACATCGTAGCATAATTCACATTTCATTGCATTTATATCACTAGTTTGTACAACAGCAAATATCACAACATAGTGTGCACTGACAATCTCAAAGAAAAATAACAGATTAACAGTGTTCTTTTTCATTTGTATCATTTAAGATGATCAAAATAAATCAGTGGGAAAATTGCCAAAAAAACCATGAAGTTTACTCAAATTCTGACTTGGATAATCAGCGGGGGAAACCATGGGATTTATCATATAACATATTTTGCATTTGTCCCACAAGCCTAATTTGGGCAAATCATATCTAATGTGGCAGCCGATAAATCATGTGGACAAAACGGTTGACAATTTAAACGACGCCGTCTGTTGAGAAACAAAACAACATGGTTGCATTAAATTAATTATTTTCTTTTCCAGTCACCCTCTCTCTACAATCTTTGGCAGAAACCACCAATTGAAGTTGTGCGCTCGCCGCTCAAGGTCAGGGTCGGTAGATGTCTTAAATTTCCTATGGTTCAAGCAAACGCCCCAGCCTCTAATGCATCGGAGATGGAGGAATTGACAATTTGAGTTTTGGGGATTAAGTTCTCTTTTTTACTTTTGTTCCGTCCCTCCAACAAATTCAAGCAGCAGAGGGAGCCGCCGATTGGGCTGCTGATCACAGAGTGAGGAGGCGGCTGAACGCAAATTTCTGCTGTGAAGTTGCAGCAGTGAGGCGTTGTTAATGTTCGCACTATTCAGATATGAATAGCGCGATTCTGGTCACCACCCACTCCTCTGCAACAGCAGTGACTCCCAGCAGCAGCGGCGTTCGGTGTAGCAGCTAGGGTTTGGTTATTAGTGTTTCCCTTAATTTCCATTTTTTAATAATCAGATTAGGTTTATTTATTTTGATTTTTTGGATTCATAAACCAAAATGACGTCTTTGGCACATGTTTGTGTCACCTAGTGCGCTGCATCATCAATGGACATGTATGTGCCACATCAACAATTTCATATGCTTAGTGGACCAGTATATTTCGCCATGGGACAATTTGAAACAATGATAAATCTTATGGTTTCTCCTTCCGATATTCAAAGTCATAAGACGGACCAAAATTTGACCAAATTTTATGGTTTTCCAACCAATTTTCCCTTTAAAGGATTATAGCTCTAAATCAAGCAAAAATCATGAAGACTTCTGATGACTGATGTTAAAAAATTATATACAGACAAGACATGAAAAGAATAACTCTAAAACATGCGAATAAAAACAGAATATTTTATCCACTACAGTAGTTCCACAAGTTGACCCTACAAACAGATGTAGCACACAATAGAGGTAATACTGTTATATTCAATGAAATTGAACTACTGGTTAAATTATGGTCTTATAATATCACGTGTGAGCAAGTCAAAAACAAGAAAGCAGTAAACAACCATAAGAAACGCTCATCATTTTTAGATCTAAAACATTTGCAGCCCATGTTCCTAAATCCATTTTAGTATGCAAAAACAACAACGAAACAAGATATTAGACATCTGAAGAGGTATGATATTGTGAACTGTGAAGTTTAAAATATAACAATATGTACGCACAAGGCAAAAGGATCACTATAAGGACTCTGGTACTTAGAGAAAAAAATAGAATGCAACCACATTTTACACGTCGTGCATGTTGAAGGTATTAAACTGCAAATTTCACAAAAAAAATCAAGAGTCATTGTATGGTTTAGGAAGTTTCAGCAAACCTGCTGAATAGAAGCAGCCTTAGCTCTGAAAGAAACCTCAAGAAATTCAGCCTCTTTCTTCAGCCTCCGTATCCTTTCAAGGTCTGAACAGGCAGCTTTTAAATGCTCCTTACCAGAACTGGATCTTGATACATGCAGCTCCTGAAGCAATTCTTCGAGACGTAAAAGGGAAACTTCAACATTTTCCAATTCCTAATAGAACATCACATTCAGTACATTTACCTACTGTTGAACAATAAAATACAGATATATGTGGAAAAGAATATAGACATGGCAGAGAAAAGTAGTAAGTACATTTCATTACTTAACAAAACCCATGTATATAGTACAAGAGACTAAGCTAGACTAGGTCACATAACCGATGTGGGATACTTATTATAACTTAATATCCTGCATGAGGATTCATATTTCCTTTTGAGTTTTCTTATTCAGTTCAGTTCAATAACAAAGCTGTGAGTTCTCTCAGCATATTTGTCATTTGATACTTTTGTCAAACACTTGTGGTGTGTGGGTATTTGTCAGTAGAAATTCATCAAGCGGATCTCCTGCTCCTCTATTATGTAGATTCTATAACTTCAACCTATACTCCTTAACAATTTGGTCATGTGAACGTGCTACAGATACAGATGGAACACGTTTTGGTTGAGAAAGTCTTTCATCGTCGCAATATTTTTCGTGATGAAGAGGAGGTGGAACAAGTTTTGGTTTAATTGGCAGGGCATGCGATTGAGGAGGCTACGTGGTTGGACATCACGGATGTAGGGGGCCAATTTCCTTATTTCTGCCTTGCGGACAAGGCTAATTCAGATGCCGAGGAAATTGATATGAAAGCAGAAGTTTACAACCGAGAGGAGTGTGAGATGATATGGCCACAACAAGATGTGAACAGGGCTGACGGAATTGAGGACATGGCAGAGCAGATTCGAGTTGAAGATTAGGATGGGAGTGGTTCGAAACTAAAGGATTTGTCATCCTTTCAGTTATTTTCCACATCTTTCAATTATTCAAATAATTAGAGTTATTTTCAGTAGAGAAATTACTCTGGCAGTAATCTATTAAATAAGGATTGTTTTAGGGAAATAGGGTATCTTTGTGTGAGGTCAATTTCGGATTTCGGGACAGGGTAGTCGTAGGCCTCGTGCGTGAGGATTCATATTTCCTTTTGAGTTTTCTTATTTAATTCAGCTCAATAACACAGTCGTGAGTTCTCTCAATTCAAATTTGTCATTTCATACGTTTGTCAAACACTTAGGGTGTATAGGTATTTGTCAGCAGAAATTCATCAAGCCGATCTCATGCTCCAATATTGTGTGAATTCTATAACTCCAACCTTTACTCCTTAGATTCTCTTTCACTAACATCGCGTGTTAGCCATCTACAATTTTATCATCTTCGATGATTAACTTCTCCAACAAAGTAAGATGTTAAAGCTCAATTGCCGGTGCTTACAACAAAGATACTCATAAAATACAAATAATTAGATCAATTTAGCATGATACTAATTACCTTATCAAATGATTGTGACTCTTTATCCACTGGTGAACGATTCCTGTCAACAAATTTGGTCATCAACTGAACTATTTGCATCAAGAGTTTAATTTACAATCTTGGAATTCATGATGACATCTTTTGAGGAAAATGACAAGCTGATCATGGTTAAAATAACAGGGAGAATATTCATGTCTCTTCATTCCATGATCACAATAGAGCAAATAATGCATCCTTGCCTTGATCAGGTAAAGTAAAGACTAATTCCGGTGAAAGAACCATTAGGAATCCTCCTATAATTCCCATGAAAAATATCATGTCAAAGGCATCCATATAAGTGTGTCAAATTAGATTAATGTACCGAAATACTCCCTCCGTCCCTTAAAATTTGTCATGTGTTGACCTGGCAAGAGCTTTAAGAAATGTAATGGAAAGTAAGTTGAAAAAGTTAGTGGAATGTGGGCCTTACTTTTATATATTAGTTTTATAATAAAATGTGAGTGTGAATGAGTTAGCGGAATGTGGGGCCCACTACAAAAATGGTTAAAGTGAAATGTGACGAATTTTGTGGAATAGACGAAAATGGAAATAAGTGACAAATTTTCAGGGACGGAGGGAGTATCATTTACTCTGATCTCAAGCAATTATCAATGAGCCAACTTCCAAAACTTTTTTACCTAGGGTAATTTTTATTCATCCAAATCAATGCTAGCATGAAACAAACAATCCACAAGAAAAAAGTTAATGCAGCAAAATTTCTCCCATTTCTATTGCAGAAGCATACACATATATAGAAAAATAGAGTGTTGGGGAACACAATGAGGTTCCCTCCTTCAACTGACCTTTGAATTCCTAGCTCTTCCATGCATGTCTTCAATTTTTCGTGACTGAAACAAGTGAAGGAAACAACTGCACAGTTAATTATAGTAATTTGAAATTAAAAAAAAAAAAAAATAGGGTATCAAGCATATTGAATTTGGAATTCTACAAGTTGAATACCCTTTAGAAAGAAATTTAGCTGCCTTCACATTAGACAGATTCTCCAGCCATTTACTGTACTTTATAAAGCTCTCTATCCAGTAAGAGCACACATCTAATACCAGGGGAATAGCTTCGGCATTGGGGGGCCCTTCAATATGCTTGTGTCCAAATGTGCGTTTAGAGTTACTGCTGAAGCCTGGATAAAAAGGAAGCCAATCCAGCTCTTCACAGACAACCTGTTACATAGCAACAAACTTTTTAGTTTCTTAAGAAACATAGTTTTTACCTTAACATTGATTTATTCTTCAGGCTAACCTCCACATACAGTTGGTAAGAACTTATTGCTGAAAGCTGAGGATAATATAGCACACTGCCCCCAATTAGATGCCTGCTTTGAGAAGATAGTTAGGCACAGAAAAAGCCAAAAGTGAAATGAATAAGGGGCCTGCATCTTTAATTTAGAGTTTGCACCTTATTAACCCTTGAAGTGGATCATCCATGGTTTCAAAGCCATTACTGAACAAAAATGACTGTGTGCTTCTTCCAAGAGCAATGAAGAACCCAAATATGGCCAAATCCCTCTCAAGTACCTCCAACACAACAGAATAAGAAGAATATAAAAATCAATCCTTGAACAACAAAGGCTCTAGAGATCCATTGATATTTTGCAAAAATAAATAATATATTATAGCAGAAAGGCATCTAACTATTTAAACTGTCACAATTGTGACATCTAAACTACAGAGTGAATTACCTTAGGTAATACATTCATGTTATAAAACTTAAACTACAAGAGTGCAATGCCTTCCAACTGTCCTGAGAGAGGGGAGGGAAAATGGGCAACAATCCAAATTAAGAAAAGTGAGAAAACAATCCAGATGACTGAAACATCCATCCCCTAGCATCTGAGACCATTCTACCACCTTCCAAATAGTCTAAGATGAGCACCTATGTTGAGCTTCATGTTCTTTGAAATTGCAAATGAAAAAACAATTTGATGATATATGGAGTAAGTCAAAATGATCTGAACTGAATAAAAAATGCATTTGTTGTGGAGACGAAATAGTCAGTGTATATGGGCACAAAACCAGCAAGAGAACAATCCCCAAACCAAGGATCCTCTCATCCTCATCTTATCACCTCACATGACCAAGACTTTTATTGATTAAGTCATTCCATGGGATTTTTGGAAAGTGATTCTAGTAGGGAAGGTGAAGGTGGAAAGGTAAGACTATTGTAATCATTTACATGCCTCATACAGTACAAGAAAGCAGTCATAAGATAAGCAAAGGCAAGAAATAATAAAAACAATAATAGAAATCAGTAGTATGACATGTGATCGGAACAAACTAAAATAACAAAAAAAAAATCTATGCTAACCTCAATACTTTCAGAGGTTGTGAGTCTTGACCATATTTTCTCGCGATCAATGGCTCGCTGCAGCTGTCTTTGTACTAGACCTACCCAAAACATAATCTCTTCAGCACCCAATTCAGTTTGCATCATACATGCAGAAGCTCGAGGACCAAAATGGATGAGAAATTCCCTATGCAGACCAATTTCCTTTATCGAATGGTAGGCTTGGCGAACAGGAATAAATTCAACCATCATGTCCATCAGTCTACCAGTTATGTCAGGAATAATGGAAAAGAATGGAGCACAAGAAACTTTTGTGGGTCCAAGTTTCATGATGGCTGCAATGCAACTAAGAGCTAGCATGAGAAGAGATATGTCACTTGAACTGCCTGAATCAGAGGTCATGCCTTTTCTGAACCTGTAAAATTCCAGTAGAAAGTTGATTTATCTCACAGATATATATAATCGGTGATCCACATCAATCAGCATGTTAATATCACTGTATGGTATAGCAC
Source organism: Salvia hispanica (assembly GCF_023119035.1). Classification (NCBI taxonomy): domain Eukaryota; kingdom Viridiplantae; phylum Streptophyta; class Magnoliopsida; order Lamiales; family Lamiaceae; genus Salvia; species Salvia hispanica. The sequence goes on along the minus strand of NC_062968.1, from coordinate 37,864,265 downwards.
ATGAGAAATGAGGTAGTTTACATACACTGCAGTGGCCGGGGAAAAACGCTGCTCTTTCTCAAAATAATTCACAAAACTGGTCACTGCAGCTGGGATTTGCTCAGACCAAAACCAGTCATAAGCTCCAGGCTGCTTGGCCAACAACTTATCCCTGATTACACTCTCTAAAGGAGAAGATTGTTTTGAAAGGCTGCACTAATAAAAAAATATAAGTGTTAGAGGAGTTCCTAGTAATAAACAAAAACCTGTAACCAGTAACTCACAATGACACACCAATGACCAACCTCAGGAAGAACTAGAACTATCAAGACAAAGTACATAACAGAAGCTTGAAGAATGAATCTGACAATGTCAAATTCTTTTTACCTCAACCGACGATGATAAACAACATGAAAGAGCAAACCATTGTATTAAATAAAGAAACAATAAAGACAATCAAACATGAAGACCTTCCTACTGTTCCTAGATTTAAATCAAACAATTGCTATAAAAAAATGTAGAAGCTACAAACTTGAAATGGTACGCACCTCCTCTGCACAAATACATTGATATCTCTGTCTCTTCCATCCCCTCGAGATGAAATCTCACTTGCTGCTAGCAGAAGAGAGAATACAGATGCCTGAAAAAAAATAAAAAAACCTTAGAAAATTGTGAAGCTAATAGGGGAACTTAATGCCTGCGACACTATCAAGACAAATAGTGCAATTGCAATTATATGGCTATTTCCCAAAGGTATAAACCCAACAAGTTCCTATTAGAATATAATGCTAACCTGATAAGCAAGTTCTTTAACCCAAACATTTTTGTCCACTCCAAGCCAGGCAGTAGAGAACCAGGATATCTTCGACAAAGAGCTTTGTTCTTTAATGGCTAACTCAAACACCCTTGCAGCATCATGCAATAATTGCACCAAGCCAGTATTGTAGTCTTCATCTTGCAGAGACTGATTCAGTTTGTACCTTATTTCCTCCATATTACTGTTGGTTCTTGACTGAGAACTTCCATTGACTGTCACACCATCATCAGCAGAAGCCAAAGGCCGGAGACGTTCTAGCCTCCTCAATTTGCTAAGGATGATGGACTGCTTCTGTAAATTTGAGAACCTGTAGCTAACACTAAGTCTACCATTTTCTAGATCTGATATTCTCACACGGCCTTTTTTCCTTATACAAGGATGACTAAAGATCAGATGATCAAGGCCAGTGATTTTTCTGCTAAAGAAATAGACTTTGGTTGGTTTAACAGAAGACCATGGAGTTGAAGATCTGCAAATGGAGGTGAAAGGATGAACAACAATCATGAATTACAGTGAGTGGCCACAGGCCCACACGATTACGGGTAGAAGTTTGCGGAGTGGCTCAAGAGACGAAACATTTCAATCAATGTGTATGGTGTGTGGGGCCCATTGTCATTATCAAACAAGTTCCACCATTATCATTTCAAGTAATGTATGATCTGAAAAATCATCAGTTATCTGGAATCATGTTCTCATGCAGACATGCTGGTTTCATAGGACCAAATAGAGACTGATTGTAACAACTAACAAGTTTTCTCAGATCGGATCCATTTGGCAGAGTACGCTGTCACCTAGATCCACAACAGTTCCCTTCCAGTGACCAGATAAGCTCAAAGCAACAGAAACCATTACTTAACGAATTGAACAGCCCAACAATCACTGAAGTCTGAACAGAAGCTTAATGAGAAGTTTAATAAATTTGAATAGGCCATCTCATCAATAATCTGCTCTGTAGACTCATGTCATCAAGTTTTATACAGAAGAGTTATGTTTTAATTTACTATATATTCGGAAAAGAGGGAAGCACCAGTAGATAAGCGTTCCAAGGAATAGAATTATAGTGTCTAACGACCTCATGTGCTAATCATGAGAAGAAATTTGGTTTGGGAGGCGTGGTTTTCATTCTCAAGAGGAGGCTGAAGAGATAATAAACGTAACAAGACTGGATATAGTACTACTACTATCAGACTAACATCTGTCTATTGTTTGCCACTAAAAGCCAAAAATTAAAATGAAATAACAAAATGGTTTATTTGTCCTGCTTTTTCCCAAAGCATACTTCATAATGTAAGGATTCATTTCAATCTGCTTTCTATTTGTTTCAGCCATCATAGTGGACAACTCCAACTGTATCCTAAAAGTGGACAATGACGAGAAGTACTACAGCATATCCATCTTTTACCTTCAACATAAGTTCCTAACAGGTGACATACATCAAAACAGTATTATCCAATTCATATTTACTTTTATGTACATTTGTCTGTACACTGTTATGGAAAACTCAGAGATCTACTACACAACCAACATTTTAAGTTCAACTACTCATGTGCCAAGTCCATTTCAATGCATTGCAAAATTGTACTGTTCTTGCTAATTATCTATTTCTTTAAAATAAATCAACCACTACCATTGACTAGTTTACTGAAAGCGTACATAAGAATGTCATACTATTAACCACATCATTCCGCATAATTAAAGCTACAATTGGAACACCAGTTCAAATTTTCCCGATAGAGATCAAATAAAACCAGCAAAATTATGAAATCCAAAACAAAATCAGCGGATAAATAAACTAAAGAAACAACTCTGAGCACTGATACATACGGATGGCACCCGTGCCATGGGCAAAAAGCTTCACTAATTTCGTCATTAATATAGCTTGAATAACAGGGAAAAAAAAAGCAGCCTAATTTCTCAGAGGCTAGATATAGGAAACTATCAGGAAAATCAAAGTTCATCTCAAATTACAGAGATTCTGTAGAAAACAAAAATAACACACCAAAAAATACCTATATGAGACGAGGCTATTGTGGCGCGCGTGGAAAGTCATTACAGTACCAGAATTTAGCAGCAGAAATTTTGAGTAATTAATGGCAGCTGAAGAACACTGAAGTAGTTGTAAATTAGGAGGAAAATGGGAGTATTTGTTTTTGGGTACCGTTGTTGATGATCTATCCGCATACGTGGGGAAGCAATTCATCACATATAAGTGAGCCGGGCCGTTTTGGATTTGGATTTTGGAAAGCGCTCTGGACTTGACCCATGATAAACCGGGCCAGATGTATGTATCAGGATATTACCAATTTTATATTTTCAATTATTATAGAATTCACAAAAAATATTAGAATATTATAGAATTCACAAATTGAAAATTAGATGCTCCTATAATTTTAGATGCAGAACACGCGTGGATAATGCTTTTTTCATACCATTTTTACATTAAATTACCATCTCTTCGTACATGAAAAATAGTTTCATTTTGTCATTTTGAGATATCTAGAAAAAATAGTCTCATTTTTTTAAAATAGAAAATTTATCTCTTGTACTTTCCCAATTTTTTCTCCTCACTTCCATTCTTTACTTACTCATTCTTCACATCTCTCTTACTTTATCTGTTTTTTCTCCTGACTATTTTTTGTGGACAAGGGGAGTATATTTTTTTATTTTTCACCAAATACAAGGCACCTTAGAGCATCCACAATAGCGTATTAACCGGTGCGCTAGGCACCGGTGTGCGGCTAGGCACTCGGCTAGTCCACTATTGCGAGCGGCGAGCCGAGAGGACGAGCGCAAAGCGCCCTAGAGATCAGGCATAGACGAGGGCGGCTAGCCGATCGCTCGCCGCCTATTTAAAAAAAAAAATCTATAAAATACCCTATTCCTATGTCATTTTCATTTTTCCATCCATTTCCTTCACATTCCACACGAATATTCTACAAAGAATAGGTCATGATGGTGATCCAATACAGCGAATCGACGACACGTTGTGGGAGCGTACATCTGCGGATATAGACCGTTTGGGTGGAACGGCGCCTGCTGGAACAAATGCAGCTGGAGGTCCCTTGCCCGATCCAGCATTGTCGTACAATCGCCCGGGACCATGTCACTGACCACCAATGTTTGTTCGTTGAGGAGCCACTGGGGGGGAGTCCTTTTTCCGCTACCATTTTAGAATGCACTGACCGCTCTTTCTGCATATCGTGTTGGCGTTAGAGGCCCGGTACAAGTACTTTCGGATGAGTTGCGATGCGAGCGGCTAGGCCCGAACTATCGTCGATACAGAAGTGCATCGCTGCAATTAGGCAGTTGGCTTATGGAGGTGCGGCCGACATGTTCGACGAGTACCTTCACATCAGTAAAATGACTGTCCGCGAATGTCTAATGCATTTTTGTCGGGGCATCATCCACATATTCGGGCCAACGTATCTTCGTAAGCCTACCCATCTCGACTAACAAGGCCTGATGAATTTGCACAAGAGGGTGCACGGCTTTCCTGGAATGTTGGGCAACATAGATTGCATGCATTGGGAGTGGAAGAACTGTTTGGCCGTTTGGAAAGGGATGTACATGATCGGGTTCAAAGGCAAGAATCCTACAATGATCGTCGAAGCCGTTGTTGATTACCAGTTGTGGATTTGACAGCGTACTTTGGGATTACCGGGTCGAACAACGACATCAACGTCCTACTGTCGTCGCCCCTCTTCAATGACCAGTGCCTTGGCATGGGTCCGACCATTAGTTTCATAGCCAACGCAAACAACATGATATGGACTACTATTTGGCTGATGGGATATCCCTAGGTGGCCCGTATTTGTGAAGACGATCAAATTTCCAACAGATCCAAAGAAAATTTACTTTGCACAACGACAAGAGGCTGCGCGAGAGGATGTGGAGCGGGCATTTAGTGTGCTTCAATCGCGATGAGCTGCGGTGAAGGACCCGTCACGACTGTGGTATGACGATTGCATTGTTGATATCATGTATGTATGTATCATCATGCATAACATGATAGTCGACAATGAAGGTCTAGAACTCACTGGTTGTGCCAATGAAGATGGTGCCGGACCAAGCCACAGTGTGGCCACCGCTCCTGTACAAATGGGTATACCCTGCAGCGACACCGAAAAGGTCCAAGCATTTGCTACTATAGGCCAGCAAGAAGCCCATATTTGACTCCAGCACGATATAATTGAAGAGCTATCGTTTATATTTTCTATAATGGTTGTATAATCGTTGTATTTTTTTTTTCCAAAATTGTAATACAACGAAGGTTTTCGAATTAGTTAAACTATGTTTTTTTTTTCTCCAATTCATTTCGTTGTTGATTTTAGTTTTTTTTTTTCTCAAATTCATTTAAATGGGAGGGCTAGGCTGGGTTGTTGTTGGGCTAGGGTATTGGCCAGGCTATGAAAATAGCATGATAATATAGCATGAGAAGTTTTAGGTTGGACTATTACTAAGCTGTGGCTGAGTCAATCCTATTGTGGATGTTTTTTAAGAGAAAGCAATTTTTAGTTATTCAGATGAAAGTGCTGTTGTGGAGAAGTTTGAGGGGGGGTTTTAAAAGTGTCGACTACTCTTTTTGGAATTTTAAGAGAAAATAAAACGTTTGTAGTATTTCATTAACTTCAATTTTTTATTTTCTCATTTGTTTGTTTATCCTTCATGATAACAATCTTGGTTGATGGATTAGTTTCATGGACATAAGCTAGAGTCTGTAAAATTGATTATGAAACGAAGATCTGGAATCAAGACATTTGACTAAATCATTTTACCTAGTGAACATATCAATATAAATGTTTTCTCGGTAATTTTAAATTGCAGGAGTGCTGAACAGTTAACAGTTTTTCAATTTTCAATTTTCAATTTTCAATTTTCAATAATGAGCTTATACTATGAAAGAAAGACTGTATGCTATTACATCATTTTAGATGTTTGAAAACCCAATATATGGTTTTTCATATAAAATCGAGTCATATACTCATGTAGTAATATTATAAACTGAACTAGGGCACACCACCCAAGGCATGGGATACGCCAATTAATTACTCCCTATTTAAGTAATCTTTGTACTAGTTCCATCTTTCGTTTAATTTATAGGATTAACACGTTAATCAAGTGAGATGAAGAAAAACGTGTTATTCCATGTATTGCTACCTTAATTTAATCTCACATTAAGACAAGTGATAAGGGATAAGCACTCCACTACTCTTTTTCTTTTCTTTTGTTTTTTTTTTATTCCACTAAGGTCTCCTCCTTCAATTTAATTTCGGCGGAAACATTATATACTAAAATTTTCAAGGATCTTGACTTGATACGGGCCAAAAAACAGCATGAACAACCTATCTTGAATTTATATAATGATCAAGAGTCGGATTCTGAGTAATCCAATAAAGATAAATAATATACTACTATATAATAACCTTATCTATTTTAGGAGTTGCATTTAGTATTTTTGTTGGACATGTGAAAGTGGAGACGAGAGATGTTGGGCATAGGAATTAGGATAGGTGCATATAGGTTTAATTTTTGTTGCATTATTAACAATTAACAACTATATATAGAATACTAGCTAAATTGGATTTTCTAAACTGTTGACTTAACTTAATCAATAAACATATACTACCCATGCGAGAGTTTCGACACCAAATCCCAAGAATATCTTCGTGTGCTTTATATATTATGTTGTGAAGAAAATATTTTAATGTATGAGATCTATCAACGATTTTATTTTCATTTTATTTTACATATGTAGTTATATAATTGAATAGTAAGACGCGTCAATAATTGTTGGTATTTTTTAAAAAAGATTCGGCTAATAATTATTTTGACAAAATAATTAGTTGCTATGTGATGAATTTATTTATTGCCTCAAATTACCACTGTAAAAAAGTCATGCATAACAGCATAAGAGTCGATGAAGCAGACGAAACGGAGAAGTGGGTTAAGTTGAAAAGGCTAAATTGGAAAACACTTAATTTGTAGTATTAAAATCTTAATATTATGTTAATGGGTATGGAGAGCTAGTATGATGGAATATTATAATGTTGAATATTGTTGATTAATAATCCCTTTGTTTCATTTATGGGTTAAGTTGAAAAGGCTAAATTGGAAACTACTTAATTTGTATTAAAATTTTAATAATATGTTAACGGGTATGGAGAGCTAGTATGATGGAATTTTATATGTTGTATACTGTTGATTAATATCCCTTTGTTTCATTTAAGAGTCTGCTTTTATTATTTTAGTTCTTCGTCCCGCATTACAAATTTACTTTCATTTTTATTATAAATGAAAGTATGTATCACATTCAGTTAACTCATTTTACCCATATTTTATTATTCTATTTATCCCATAAAAATAAAATTTTTGAAGATAACATTGATTTTAGTGCGAAATTTATAAAGTATGTGTGAGATAGAAATAAAAAATGATTGAAATATTATTAGTCAAGATTAGGATCCAACTCATAAAATAGAAAAACTTGTCAAAAGTAGAAGTGAACTAATATGTGGGACATTCCAAAAAAACAAAATTTTTGAAGATAAAATGAAGACTCATATTCCAATAATTTTTTTTCCATTATTTGTTTTCATTTCTTAAAACATGTGATGAGTCAAATATAAAATCCTATTATAAGACGAAGAAAATATCGTGGAGTCATATTTATTGAAATCAAGTCACACTCAATACCGAGGGCGAGACCTAGCTATGAGCAAGTCAACTTACCTGAGATGATAACACTTATGGGGTGAAAGTTCTGGAGTAGAAAACGCGAAAGGGTCTTTATAAAATTAAAAGTGAAATTTTATACTACTCCATAATATGTCTAAAAAATAACTCTAACGTAAATTTATTGATTTAGGTTATCACCAATTTTAAAATAAATAAATAAATAAGAAATTGTAGAAGACATCTCAATACATATTTATATCCAAATTTATAGCATTAAATAAGTTGTTAGTGATTATAAATATCAACTGAATTGCAAATATGTCATTTTAGTTTTGGGTTCAAATCTAAATAGACCTCAAATTGATAAAATATTGCACGAAAAATAGCTAATCACGTCTATATGGAGTGTATCACATGAATTGTATTCTTTTAAACTGTGTAGTCCTTAATGTTTAAAATAGTAGTAAATGGTTATGGTAACAGAATAAAGTTTTTCTTTACTATTTTAAGAGACCGAAGATGCAGTTCAAAGGCAAAGTACGTACTTGAAGTTTTTATTTACATTTTCTATATTCAAATTCTTTTATAATGGATACAGCGAAGCTCTTCTTATTTTTCAAAGTCAATTAGATTTGTACTTAAAAATTTTGGTTAGTGTCAGTAGAGATGATACGAGCCATGTTTGCGAATCTAAATCCAGGAAAATATTGGGTGTTTTCACATTGAAGCTTCCTTATAAAAGGGACCCAAATTTCACAGTGATTATCACTAAATAATATTTTGACTTTGCAGTACTGGGAAAGATTCGTTGACTGTACTTTGAAGGAATTATTTAATTTTACGACACTATAATCATATTGGAAACGTTGTAATAGTTTTGGAAGTTTGTGCAAACTTAATTAAAGAACTCCACTAGCCTCTAATTTGACTCTAGGCAATGTTTTAATTAGTGTTAAGCTCTGAGAAATAAGTACGCGCAAAAATTAGAGCGATAAAGAATTAGAGATCAAATAAAAATATACAAAACATGGGATGGGTCTTTGATAATTTAGTGCTTATAATAATCAATAGATTAATAATTGTATAGTGACGGTGACTCATAATTTTGAATTGGTCTTTATGCCCTAATAAGCGGTAAGTATATATGCAATATTCATGGATTCCCTAAATCTATCCTTATGATTATACTAATCAATTATCCATATTTTAGTGTCCTATTAGTGAGAACAAGATATTTGTGGTTTTAATTTATCAAATTCAATCTAACCAACCCTCCTATAAGTCCAACATATTGAACATAACTTTTCTAGTGCCATTGTTATATACTCCTATCAATCATTTGAAAGGGTAAATGGCCGAACTCATTCTTTTCAACTCCTACAATTCGAATATCTTAATTAATAATAGAGTAATAGTCATTATCAAGAATTAATCAACCGTGAGCATAATTCAACCCATGAGTAAATCCACGAAATTTATGTAAAATTGATCAACTCTGTCCATCCAAATCTTATCTGTTGGGCATGAGTTTACATCCCGAAAATGACATTATCATGATGTTAACTCAAGACTACGACTTATATTCTAAATTTATTTGATGCACAAAGAAACACGGTTTTAAACTTGCAATATTACTTCATCTTCATGCATCTTATCTTAAATTAATTTAATCAAACAAAAAAGTCAGTTAAAGCACGTAGTCTTCACCATGGCGTCAATCCTTCCCACATTAATTTAATTAAATTCCCATAATTGATAATGACTTGCTAATTTTTTATTTGATACATAAGGTTAGCGTTGAATCGCCGGTATTCTTATTTCATAATGTAGGCCCCATCCAAGCGATTTCAACCCCAGCTAGTACGCAATCGCTGAATAACTTTTTGGAGCCTCGTTGAATTTCTGAAAACACCAAAGTACCCTTGAATATTTTAAGAGTCACCCTCACATGTGAAGGGTAATTACGTAAATGAGCATCACAAGCCCCTAAATCGCCCATTCCTATATAAACAGCTGAGTACAAAATAATCATACATTCATCAAAATTAGTTCGACGCTTCACTCAAAGAATATGGCCTCACCGACCACCACCACAGCCACGGCGGAGCAAGGCGGATTCTCCGATCTTCATCCCGATGTTATAAAGTCACACATCCTGAGCCGGCTGGACGGTCCAGCCCTGGCCTCCGCCGCTAGCTGCTCCCCCACCCTCCGCCGCCTCTCCGACGACGACAGCCTCTGGTCAAACATCTGCGAATCCACGTGGCCGTCCACCGCCACGTCACGGCTGCGCCACCTCATCTCCTCGTTCCCCGGCGGCGGCTCCCGCGCATTCTTCTCCCACGCCTTTCCAATCGCGAGCAGCGCCCGCAGCCAGTCCCCGCCGCCGCCGGAGCTGATCTCCGCCGTGGACGTGCACTACAGAAACGACCTGATTTTCACGAAAATTCAGGAGATCGAGACCGAGAGCGGGTGGTTCCGGTGCTCGCCTTTCAGAATCGACCTGCTGGAGCCGAAAGACGTGGTTCCGACGCCGATCAAGCACCCGGAGGGGGACGAGGAGTGCAAGGAGATGATCGAGAACATGAATTTGAGCTGGATCCTGATCGACGGCGCGGGGAGGCGGGCGGCGAACCTGTCGTCGCAGCGGCCGGTGGCGGTGCAGCGGCACTGGCTGACCGGAGAGGTGCAGGCGCGGTACGCATCGATCCTGGCGGTGGACGGGGCGCACGTGCAGTGCGCGATCGTAGTGACGTGCGGAGGGGCAGAGAGCGGGGAGATGCAGGTGAGGGAGGTGAGTTTGGAGATGGAGGACATGGATGGAACGCATTTGAATGGGAAGGACAGTTTGGTCTTTTTGCAAGGGGCGTTGGAGGGTAGAAAAGGAACGGGGCGGAATAGGGTGGAGGAGGGTCAGAGAAGGTACGCGGAGTTTGTGGAGATGAAGAGAGAGAGGAAGGAGAGAAAGCAGAGGACGGAGGGGGCATTAGATGTTTTCTGCGTCGCGTTTGGGGTTTCCATTTTTGTTGCTCTTTGCTGTTTTCTTTTTAACTAACCACACTATTTTGGTGGGACAATGATTTACAAGGGGAAGCTCGGAATTAGGTCAAGATTCATACTCTAAACTGTAAACTGTAAACTGTATAAAAATCATTAAATATACCAGATTTTTTTTTATTCAACTGTTACAATCCTAATCTCACTATACGACACACGGATTCCGTCCGTTTCCTCTATTATTTGGCAACATTTATTTCGTCTTCATTTGGTATTACAAAGCAATGATAGATTTTGTTAGTACTACATGTTAATGTCGTGTCGAATGTTGATATTGTTTCCATCTTTTATAGTATTAATTTCTTTTTTCATACTAAGTGTACAATATTTTGGGAAATTATGTTTTTTTAGAGTGTACTACATAAATGGTACCTGATCTTTCACTTTCGCACGTAATTACGTAAATTGTACTTGATCTTTATTTTATATCGCTTTTGGTACCTATAAATCACATTTTTGGTATCTGATGCAATTTTCTTCCCAAAATGCCCTCTAAACAAATACATTTTCTCATTTATGTCATAAAGGATATTTAGGTATACATAAAATTAGTACCAAAAGTGATATTGTAATATCTTCTCTCATTCTCCTCACTCTTTATAATTATTAATCAATATTAATATTATTATTTTGATGTGTAAATTAATAATTAATTTATTTTTAATTATTCAAATATAGTTAATTATAATTTTAGTTATATTATATTTAATTATTATAAACATATTATTGTTATAATACTAAAAACTAGTAGTAATTAATAAATAATATAGTATAATTATATAAATTATGAATCATGTAATAATAATTGTGAATTGTATTCATAATGATAAAGAGTTGAATATTTTTAGTTAGGTGTTTCAATCTTAAAATGAGTATAAAGTAATTTAACTTAAAATATTCAATTGATTTAATTATTTTAAATAATTAATTTAATTAGACATTTTGTTCTTAATTTATATTATGAATGCAATTGATGTATGTATAAAAAATTAAAAGGAAAGAAGAAAAAGAAGATAAAAGAAAAAAGAAAGAAGAAGAAATATAAACTAAGGAGAAAAATAGAGAGAGAAGAAGAAAGAAAGATAAAATACTAAAGAAAGATAAAATACTAAAAAAAGAAGAAAATGAAGAAAAAAGAATGAAGAAGAAACTAAAAAAGAAATAAGAAAGGAAGAAAAAATAATCACATATTTGGTCTATTTAATTGAAATTTCCAAAAATATCCTCCATAACAAAAAAGTCACATGTTTGGTACTTGAGGTTATTTTTGTCACAAGGTACCAAAAACGATATAAAATAAAGATCAGGTATCATTTACGTACGAAAGTGAAAGATCAGGTACCATTTATGTAGTTCACTCTTTTTTTTTATAAAGAAGCAAAATGCTCAAACTATTGAAGATAGTGTACTAAAGTTCAATAGAGCAACTAACAACAATTTGCAACAAAACAAAAACACAAAACCCCCACAAGAATCATTGTGATTCATATGTCTTGTCATTCTCTGATGTCTTTCAAATTTTCACCATTTGTCCTGGTGGAAAGAGAGTTTGCGCTCCAGTCACGTATCTAAGTTCCAAGACGCCACAACAACCCTTTTTCCTCGAACTCCCAATTTGGTTTGAAACCATGGAATGTGATCTTGTTCCTAATATCCCAAATAGACCAAGAAATTACATAGAATATGGACGTTGTTATCTTCTTGTCAAACTTCTTAAAAGGTGCTTCTAACCATGAGAGAAAACTGTTAGAAATGGTGGGATAAAATTTTCAAGCCTCCGATAGGAACTATATAAGTTGAAGTTATGGTCATCTACCACTGCAATATTATTTGATCACTGTGTTATTCATTGACACCACTCTTCTATTCTCCCTTATCTTTTAACACTTATATATCATTTTCACTATCCCTTTCCATTTCAATTATTTGTGAGTCATATTTTCGTTTTTAATTCTTTGTTATTTCATTTTACTTTTTAATTTTATATGATTATAGTATATCTAAATAACACGCTTGATCAACACATATACTGCACGCGCCACGTGATTAGCCAAGACGTCCGCACGTGCATCATAGCTCGTGCTATCATGCCGATTTCTTGATCTCCAATGCGGCACTCAGTCTCCAACGCATCACAATTCACAAATAAGCCATACTTAATTATCCAAATAAGTTAAAACTTGAGACTCAATAAATAAAAAACAAGTTACGACTTACATTAAAAGTTAGATGTTATCATTTTAGTCCAGTTTGTTTTTATTTTAGTCCCTCCTCAATTTATAAGGTGTGACTCCATTGAAGAAGTCTTTTTACACCCAAAAAGTGGAAAGATACTGATATTAGAAGAGAGAATATTGAAACTATAAAATGACAAAGCAATAAAAAGTAAACAGATTAAATTTGTTTCTCTGGCGAGGATGAGAGGACAGAAGAATCCGCCGGCAAAGTAAGTAGGTGGGGTGGGGGTGTTGATTCCAAAAATATACCCCTTCACATTTTGTAATGGATGATACTACCAAATCAATAATTGGTATGGAAGTGCGATAAATTGAATCTTGATAAAGTGAAATACTGGCCTAACTTTATGTTTATTTTCTACTACTTACAACACATAACCATACATTAATATCTCAACACATGTGTATTTCATGGTGGGCCCATGATTTTTCTCTACTTGAGGGGTTTTAATTGAGACCTAAATACACATTTTTAGAATTCTAAATGACATGTCTTTTTTAGATTGTGATTTATCATCATATCAAAATCAGTAGAATTGCTCAAGAAAATCACAAATATGGCATGAAAGCAGGATAGTGCTGAGGTAAAGATAAACTAGGCAATTTCATACAACAAGATATTTCTATTGCCAAACATATAATTTACGTTTGCAATATTTTATTTTTTATTTCTTTAGAAGAGACAAAACCTGATAGATGCATTTGTGGCTTTTTGTTTAATCATTAATTGCACTTTATAAATGCTTGGGATGTTTATCTTTCAACTACTGCCACATTTTCCTCATTTATTTATTTATAAGGACGAGTGGAAGATTTTTAGTCACGTTTGTACATGTATTTAATTTTTATCCATGTAGTATTTTATAGGTAGGTATATTCTTAAAGTTTTGTAGAAGAACATATAGATTACAAATCAAGATAATATATATATTTATTGACTACTCAATATTACATATGTATCAATTTTTGCCCCAAAATATGCACGTTTTATGATAGCATCCCACGCACTTCCAATGAAAGAGATTATTGCCTAATAAATTGACTTCGTTTGCAATAGAGACTTGTATTCAAGCACAATTTCCCTGCAAAGTTTTGAAGGTCAATACGTGCTCATTCAATTTATCAAAAATTTATGAAATACTCCTAATGAGTCATTATCAAAATTATGTGACATTTCTTAGAAGAAAATGCAGGATTTGGTCAGAAAGCGGTATATGTGCTTATAATAATGCATTAAGAGATTGATTTAGATGTGAAACCTGAAAAAGTGGACTATTAAATATAAGAAACAAAAAGATGCACGTTTGGTGTCGTTTCACCTAAATAATCGGCCGTTTTGGACCGGACCAATTAATGCTACATATACATTTATTTTATCTTCATCGTTATTTGCCACAAATATCAATCACTCTCCCATCATTCATTAAAACTATTCAACTTCAATCAACTTGATATAATATATAGTAGTAGTGAGAAATGATATTGCTCCACCTTATATGTGAACAAGTTATACAAGTTATATGAACATCATTCTCATTTGATATATATTTAACATTATTTTTTTATTTTATATATTTAGTTTAATTTTAATATTACATTAAAAAATGTTATTAATATTTTAAATTTTACAAAATTCATGAAAATCAAGTTCGATTTATTCATTTTTAGTTATTTTATTTTTTTAATTGAAGTTATAAAGAAAACCAACAAAATGAGCTTTGATTGTTGTGAATTTTGTAAATTTAAAAATGTCAATAACATGTTAAGGTATTTGAATCAAACTTGCTAAATCTGCATCAACCGATTATGGTGCTTATATAAGGTATGCAGCATATCATGAACATTTATAAAAAAATTGTCCAACAGTCAACCAATATATGCACAGACAATTTTTAAAAAATCCTCAAATTTCAAATAACAAATTTGACTAAGCCTGCAAATTATTAAAAATCACCTCAACTTCTGGAATAACTCGACCATAGTTCAAAACGTAAATACTCCATCATTTACTAGTATTACTTTCCAACTAATTAAACTGAATGCCAAAATGAGTAGTCTCTTACTGCAAAATAAATAAATTCTAAGAAAATGAAACATTTTACATAGCAATCTAAACTTACCTTCGCTCTCAATCACCAACGTTGCTGTATTTTAGTTCCTGGAACCAAACCAGCGTATTCTTTGTATTGTAATGAATTGTCACAATGTTTGATGCTTTTAACTTGTCACATCGGTTGATCGAGAGATCAACTTTCTGGTGATGGTTCAGGAGGCCCCCTAGCTATTGGCATTGAATTACGAGAACCCCCCGATCTTGGCTTAGCATAATCCACAAAAACAACGCGCCCGTTGAGTTCCTGCAGCAAGCAGTAGTCGTGTTAAAATTTGAAGCGCAAAAGTTGGAATGGGAAAAAAGAAAGAAGAGAGACCAGGCCAACCTTTCCATCCATTTCTGCAATAGCTTTCTCAGCTTCATCTTCTGATGCATAAGTCACAAATCCAAAGCCCTTAGATCGATCTGAGACTCTATCCATCACAATTTTAGCTGAAAAAATGAATGTAATCAAAGTCAAGAGTACTGGCCAATGGGAAGGCTAAGCTAATGTCATAGGAAATATACCTTCAATAACTTGACCATGTTGAGAAAATGCTTCGGACAACCCCTGTTCGGTGGTGTAAAATGAAAGGCCTGCCAACACACACGCACACGCTTTGTTTAGATAGTGAACTAGAATCGATTATAAGTGCTAACCAGTGAGACTAGGTGGAATTGGTTTAAACAACACGACATCAAGATTAATTATCGATTCTGTAAAACAACTTATTGAAGTGTATCAAAGTCACAAGTAACAAGGAGGGTCTGAAACATTCTCAACTTATGTTAATCATATAAGGATGAGATGGACTTGGACACACTCAACATGGCACAGAGTCTTTATATAATAAGCATGGTATATTTCGAGCAAATTTCAGTGTATGGTACATTGGCTATGCTCGGGAAAGCAAGTCATGTCATGAGTACAACTGCATAATGCTTTACAAACACTTAGTATATTATTGGACAGAAATTGATGAAATTAAGCACGCTTACAAGATTCTAAAGTATGAACAAGTAATATTTGCATATAAACCAAGAACAAGGCTCAAGCCTAAATTAGACTCAACTGGTTTCACTTGACAGCTTATTGATGCTTTAATCTGACCAAATTATAAATTTAGATCTCATTCCATCATAATCAGGAAGATATCTTAAAAGTTGAGAACTTTTCAGAACTATAATCAGCAAGCATTACTAATTCCAATGGATTTGTTGACAATAGAAGGAAATCATATTCAGATTTTTTAGGGTGGATAATCATGAACTATTGATGACAGACTGCCATAATTGGTGGCTGAATCATCGAGAAGAGCTTAACAGTTGCAACTTGCAAGTGATTGATCCAATGAGATTAAGTAACTAATGGTTAGGAATCTGCAGGGAAGGGATACCTAATTTCAGGCTTTCACTTAACCTGTTCTGCTTGAACCCAAGGTCGCGGTTGATTATATATATGTATAGTATCAAGCCCAAGCACAAGTCCACTGGTTGGAAACTAGCTTGTCTTGCATGTGACACCCTTAATCCCGAGGATAACCTAAACCAAGAGCTTACACTACATGTTGTTTGTGTAATCCATGCAACTGTATTACATTCATATATAAAAACCTTGACATATCAAGCCTCTAGATAGAACAAAGAGAATTGCGAGAGTAACAAGAAGCTCCATCTAATGTGACAAAGACTGAAAGTTTCGACCTGCAACGAATCCCATCTTTGCCAGCGACTAGACTCTTAGAGTAGAGTATCATAGTCCCACTATTACTTTTGAACTATACATACATCTAACAAATAGCAGAGATTTGACCATATACCTAACAAATAGCAGAGATCCCCATCCCAAAACTCCAAGTCACACACACTTGAAGATTATACAGAAATGGCATTTTTCAAATCCTCAAGGAATGAACCGATCCCTCCCTAAATTTGCTTTTACAGACAACAGTCGAGTTCTCAGTGAGCTATAGTTATATCATAATTCCCCAAACAACTAAAGCATATTCCGAAATTGAACTTTAAAGAAACTATCATAAACCCCAATCAATTGGATATAACGAAGCAAAGGCGATTAATATAAGAATCACATTAAAGTTAGTGAGAGAAATTAAAAAAACCTCAACTTGGTCAAAATTTGTTGCCAATTCTGAGGTACTTACCTCCAACGAAGAGCTTGGATGCTATGCCTCTAGAGAAAATTACGAAGGGTGGAACTACTGAAGATGGTGATAAAATATTTAAGCTGAATTTTGGCAGACGAGAAGAAAAGGTTATATTATTTGAGAGTTTCCTCATGGCCGCCATGGTCGATGGCTTCATCGTCTGTGTATCAATTTCTTGGAGAATTATCAGAGGTTTTAGGATTTAGGTTCCTCAAACATGGGGCTCTTATGTAATTTCAAGCAAATGTTATTGCCTGTGTAAAATTTTCATAATTATGGGGACTGAATTTGCGTCTAGTTGAATTAATTAAATAAAATGAAGGTTGGGTGAATATTGATGAAAAATGTTTTACTATTAAAGTGAACTGCAATTTATCCATGGATGAATATTTATTTTGTCATTGCTAAATTTTACTCCATTAAATTGTTAATAACACTGAAAATATACGAGAGTAAAGGCCAAAACTCGTTCTAAACATATGCTCATTTTACGATTTTGGTCATAAACATTATTTTTTTGAATTTTGGGATCTCAAACATTTCAACTCGGATCACAACCGGTCCAAAGTTAACTTTTCCGTCAAATTTTAACATTCAATGTTTTTAATCCCGATTTTGACCAAATTAAATTGTTAAATATGATTATTACTCCCTAATTATATCCTTAATTATTTTAATAAATTATCATTTAAAATACAAAACAAATACTAATATTAAAAAATAAAATGAGAAATTCAAAACAACAACATCAATCGCTAAGGGGAATTTCCACCATCGCTCCACAGCATTTCCACCATCGGAGAAATTTTTCGTCCTACGGGAATTTCTCGAATTTGGTCGTCAATCGGCGGTCGTGCCAAAACAACAACAATAGGAAGACGTCTTCCCAATCCGACAAGAGAAAATTTAACGAAACAAAAGGAGGCGGCGGGGTGATGATTATGCGGAGGGGCCAATCACTAAGCTGCATAGCTGCCAAATTGAACGGCGGCGATGCGAGGTCTGTTTGTCCGCCGGCGGCAGATGATATGACGGTGGGACGAATGAGGCCGAAAAGGATGCCACTGCAGCTTCTCAATATTTATGTCGGATCTGCGTTTTTCAACTCGCAATGCGAGTTGTTTTGAATTTCTCATTTTCCTTTTTAATATCATTTGTTTTGTATTTTAAATGATAACTTATTAAAATAATTAAGGATATGATTAGGGAGTTAGTAATCATATTTAACAGCTTAATTTGGTCAAAATCGGGATTAAAAACGTTAACCGTTAAATTTGACGGAAAAGTTAACTTTGGATCGATTGTGATCTGAGTTGAAATGTTTGTGATCCAAAAATTCAAAAGGTAATATCTATGACCAAAATCGTATAATGGACATATGTTCAGAACCAATGTCGACCTTTACTCCATATACAAATACGATCTACATTTAGTTTTGATTTATCAAGAATCAATGACAACACAACATAAACATGAAAGGAAGAAAAAGGATAATTACATCATACATATAGCAATGTAAATCAAAACCAAATGTAAATCACATCTGTATATGAATTTGAAGAGATCAATGCTTTGTTAGACCGAGAGCGGAAAGCACCACCATGATGAGAAGCAGCGCCACCGCAACGAATCCCGCCACCACCGCTCCGCTGATCCTCTGACAGAAATCACCAAACTGCTGACACAACGGTAGCCAATTGGCCTCGGAGTTTCCGTTGTGAGCAAGGTACACTATCGCCGCCGATGAAGCCGCCGCCGAAGTAAGCAATGTCACTATAAACTATACAACCGAAAAAAATTACTAGTACTAGATTTTTACAATAAATTGTTTTACTATAATTTTCAATAATCAGTATAATTACTTACCGTATCGCATATCATTAAGAGAAGCCTCGGCCCCGGAACAAGGGGTTGAACTACGCATGCTACGGAGAAAGGCACTGATAGAACGAGGTAGCCACTTGAAATTGACATTGCTATCACAAAGAATCTATATATTTAAAAAAAAAACAAACTTAAGCATGTTTGGTAGGGTTGATAACTTATCTAGGGATGGAATTCTATGAAAAAAATGTCAGACTGACGTGAATGCCGGGAGATCTTCATAGCTGGCTCGGAACTGGAACAACTGTGTGAAGAATGGAAGAGTCTGCTCGGTGGTTCCCATGGCGAGGGTGGCGGCCAACGCAGCCACGGCGCTGCTTATGCGGAGGAACAGGTCCAAAATGGCCACGCTCTTCTTCAGCGCCAAAAGCCTTAATTTCCGTTCCCTTTCTCTCTTTGTTTCTGCTATGTTCGCTTCCATTTCTTCATTCACTTTACAAAATGCTGAATTATCAATCTGGCTCAAACAACTAATTCAGCTTTAAATTTCTTGTTTAACTGTTGATTGATTTTTATATCAGAGTGGCAGCCAAGTGAATAGCTTATATACTAAGTACTAATATCTTTGAAATTAATTAATAGGAGTATTAATTTATACATTCATGCATGCACTACAATTTTGTTATATCGTATGCCCAAAATGTTTTATTATAATATGCTATTAACATCTTGTGTTTCATAAATTAAAATATTTTCAAGAAGATAAAGTGAAACTAGGGTCAACTATTTTATATTTTGGGTGGAGAATGTGGTGGAAGTTTAAGACAATATTATTCTTAATCGGATCAGTCAACTAACACAAAACTAATCCACTAAATGCGAGAATATGTAGTTACAAAGTAGATCCGCCTCGCCTTTCCTGACTCATCATTCAACAATACCACTTCATCTGTTTAATCATACATAATTAATGTTATATACTAACATTGTTGATGACATGACCTCCAACACATTTTTCTTATCCTTTTTAACCTCCAACACATAGTTTTCATTTGTATACTATCTAAAGTTTTCTCAACTATTTGACTACATCTAAAAACATACTAGTACTACTATTTATCAAATTATATTATGTGTACAGAGTAATACTCTCTTTCGGTCATTTTTGCTCGTTCCATAAACTAGTCTATATTTGATAGTCATCCTAGTTGGCCCTACAATCAACACACAAATGCCATGTTCAATCTTTTTTGGGTTTGGTCTGTTTTGTATTGGAGGATTAGACTGATTATAGTCTAGACCAAATTTTCAACTGAGACATTGTATTGATGCTTGGAAAAAGTTCCATTGTATTCATTCATTCTGTTGTCTTACAAAAGTAGCAAGAATTTTCATATATAGAAAACAGATTGTAATCTTCCTTTTCTATGAGGCATCTTGCCTTGGTTAAACATGCATAAACTCTAGCATCAAGTAATTAGGAAAAGTTGGCTATTCCCAAATCTTTTATTTTGTCTTCATATTTGATTCTCTGCATAGGTCTGTACAATAACATCGTCTGTACTTCATAGGTTACTAGTTACTACAGACGACCCATTTAACAAACTAAGTGTGTAGTCGTGCAATACTTGAAGAATCTTTAACTGTTCTGTTACTTTTGTGGTCAATGTCTAAAATGACTACAGTTTATAATTTGCCAAAACAATAGAACAATACATTGTAAATCTAGATAGAATTGCATTAGAAAAAAGGGGGAAATGAATGATTCCAGCATCTACAAAGTTATTGTTTACGCTTAAACTTAATTTTAATTTTATGAGACGGCGCTGAACTTGAGCCCCCATCATTTCTGCTCATACCCGCCCCTTGTTGCTCGACATTACTCTTGTTATTTACTTCCTTTGCCCCCTCAACTGTACCTTGTCTAGTTTCCGGCAGCTCTTTTTTAATCCCCGACTCCACTCCAGCAGGGTGATGATCCACACCTTCTACTCTCTTTTCTTGTATCGGAGGCATAGTTTTGGGTTTTTCAGCGAGAATTTTCGCCATTTCCTTCTCCTTTCGCTTCTTCTCCTTTTTCTGGCGCTTCTGTTCCTTGCGCTCAGGATCGTCGTGGTGCCTATCCTTCTTTCGCTTCTTGTCCTTATCCTTGTCTTTCTTCTTTTCCTTGTGTTTACCATGGGATTGGAGATCAGTGGGAGCTGAACTACCTCCACCATCGTACCTTCTGGAGTCTAGAGCGGTTACATGGTTCTCACTTGCTTGTTGCTCTCCATCACTTTTCTTCGTGGAGGCAGGAGACCGATGATCATCCGAAGTGAGTGGTAAAGAAACTTTACTAGAATCTGCAGTACACTGTAGTTCCTTAGAAAGTTCTTCTCCATCATCAGTCGTGGGTTTAGTACGGCCTATACTGGCTGTCACTCGTGAACCAACATCATGGCATGAATTGGCATCCTCAAAGTTGTGATTTCCAGTACTGATAGTTTCGCCAAAGTTTCTATGTGGCGCATCAACAGAGACTGAACTGCTCGCTCCATGATCAGCATCGTTGTTTCCATCTTGAGCATTCAAGATTCTACTCCTAACAGGATCTTCGGCCCGACTAGATGCTCTATCTGGATCTTCGGCCCGACTAGATGCAGCAGACTGTCTGACCCTTATCTTTAGTTTTGGCTTCTTCACCTCACGACTGATGGAAACAGTATCAGGTCCACGAGTAGCATCTCCAGTGGGCATACTATCATGATGGACAAGGCCAGCTGGTTCAGTTTCCTGATGATTGGTAAGTGACATGTCGCTTCTTTTGGAAGCCTCATTATCAAAGAAAGTATCTGGTTTTCCCAACGCCTCAGTTTCAATCAAGGTGTTGGTGTTTTCCTCTGAGTCAATGAAAATGTTGCCTACAGAGTTAGTAACTTGCTCAACTGGCTGATGACCTTCAATAGGCAAGGGAACTTGCTCAATTGGCAGAAGACCTTCAATGGGCAAGGGCATTGTAGGCATCATTGTGAGTTCATCATCAGAAATCTGCAATACTGAGTTCCTCTGTTCAGGAGCATCAGAAGGAGGATCTGCTGTCTGCTTAACAGCCTGAACATCAGAATTATGGAGTGAAGGATTTGGGACTGCCGTAATCTGTTCATGTTTTTCCACAAAAGTTTCTCCATCTGTATAACCTTCTGGAACCAACAGATTCAGTGGCATATCAGAGGCAGATGAAGGCTCGGGAGTCTTGGATTGCTTGATAAGGGCAGCAAAAATGCTCTTAAGTTCGCTACACGTCTTTGTATGTCCCATCTTGAGAGTCTCGTCTCTTGGAACCCCGTAAAGTGTTGGAGCCCTGAATATATAAGATATCATATCAGTAATGAGTAATCAACAACAACTAATCAATCATCAAACAACTATTCATTTGTGTAGAGCTCATATAAAATAGCTTAAACGGCTTCAAGGTTTGATGCTGATAGATGTTTTTTTCAGCTACCCATTTTCTATAACTAAATAGAGGCCCACGGGTTCCCCTCCGCAAATTGGAGAATAGTAATTGCTTTTGAATAACTTAAACATTACTATTCGTATTCACAGAGAGGACTGATATTTTCAAGATAAATATACAACTCCTCAAAGATTCTCACGTAATGATTTCTTGTTTCAAAAGTGTAGAAAATTAACAGCGGATGATAAACATGTAATTGATGTTCTCACTTTCCTTCATGAAAATAAATCACAATATGACAGCCATGTTCAAACATTTCATCTAATTGATAGAGTCCAAGCAATTAGGCTATTGGCCGCTGTCATTATTTATGATGATGCAGTGAAAAGGGTCATCTCGACCAGTGTTCCACTAAACAAGAAATTAAGGCAATGAATGCCCTTAACCAATTGATTCTTTGCTGATACTGCAGGTTTTATAATACTCACCTAACCAGCGAGATCATATGGCTGTTACCTAATTTTTAGGCATTTTCAGAGATAAACCCTATTTTTTCCTATTCATTATGCTCCGTCGGTGAGTTCTTTTAAAGTACTTGAAATAGTAGGCATTCACCAGTTCTAGCAATCAACATGTGTCAGCTATAAAGAGCTTTAAATAGCAAAATACCAGATTTAATTCATTGTTGTAATAGAATAGAATACAAGTTTGACCACCTTTTGGCAAGAACGTGCAGAATGCAGAAGACGTAGTGACGAAGCATAGTATTGTTAAAGGCCAGACGACTTTCAAGTAAGTGCAAGAGCGTAACAAGTGTGTCGATCTTTACACCTTTGTCACCATTGGATTGACTAATCATCTGCGATATGCGCAAAGCACAGATACCTAATTTGGTTTGTCCTGTAAAAATTAATATGAGCAGATTCAGAATGCTTACCATGCACACCTGACGAACACGAACATAAACAAAATCAACCAACATTAATGCATGTGATTATGACAACACAAGGACGAAAATCTCTAATGTCAAATAAGGAATAGAATAGATGATGCAAACAACAAGAGAATCACAGGATACAGAACCAAAGAAAACATGAACCTCGTAGAGATGTCTCGTCGTTAAGGTATTCAATGAACAGTTTCAGTGCCGCATCTATTCCATTACACTGAAATTCAAGTTCAATTAGGCCTCTGCTTGCAGCAATTCGAATTTCCCACATCTTTGATATTCGATATGGTTTAATTAGTTCCACAACATTTTCCTGCATGAGTCAGTGACGCCATGTTAGCAATGAATCAATCAAGCACACATCAAATAGCAGGGTAAGTTTTCAAATAGCAGGGAAAAACTTACAAGAGGAACAAATTCTGATAGTTTGAGTGCCATTTGAGTAAGTGATTGGATACAACAGATTGTCAAAATCCCATTGTGACTTGGCATCAACCTGTTGTTTGAAATCTCCGAATATTCATATATCATGCACTATTCAGTCTATAACAAATAATGTGTTATTCAAATTAAAAACGAAGGGGTTTAGGCTTCTAGCACAATCCTTAAATAAATAAATAAAAAGGGACTGGTATCTTGCAACCAACAAACATAATTAGTACCTGTCGAATTGCAAGAGACGATCAAGACGCTTCAGCAAAGAGGGTAAATAGATGACACTCTGTACAAGATCAAGCAGATAAGTCAAAGTATTGCCCATCCCTCTTAAATTAGTTATTAACAGCATTACAAAGATACAGATGACAGACTGTAGAGTACTACAGAACAAATTAACATAGATGGTGGAAAAATAAAACCAAATTTCCAATAAGAAAAGCAACATTACTGATGTGAATCAGATCATATACCTGTTGTCCAAATTCAAGTTCTCCAACAGACTGGACTAATGCAGCTACCAAGAAAACATCCGAGTATGTGTTCCCACTGTTATCATTGTACTACAACCGGAACAAAAATCAGGAAAAAGCATTCTAATTGGAACAATCAGCATAAACTCAAGGCAGCCGCCATTGATTTCATCATCAAAATCACAAAAATCCAAAACCATCTTACAGTTCTCCCAGTTTACAACCATATACTTTCATAAAAGTACGTTATTCACACACCCAGTCCACATAGGCATCTCAAATGTTCAGATTTTCTAGTAAAGTAGTCTTGTGCATATTGTTGACAGTGTTACCTTCAGAAGTTGCAAAATAAACTCAACAGCTTCTCTGGGGCTCTTCTTGTCTGAAGATCTGACCATAGCTATTGCATGTGGTATTGCCTGAAAAATAAGTAGGAGTTTTATTGGATATTGAAATGTAGTCAGCATTATTTGTATTGGAATATAAGGCGATCTTGGTTTTCTTCATTTATTGATTAGTTGGAGATTTTCTTCAATTCAATAGAAATATGAGTTCAATAGTTCTTCGGCAAGATAAAATCAGACTCGGATATATAACCCTGAGAAGAAACAATATTGCTCCACTGAGGAGTCAGCATCAAGTTAATATGCAAGCAGAAAACACATGAAAGATTTACAGAAGTGAGAAAAAAAAAAGAAGGGCTTAAATATATTTTCCAAAAAGAAGAGGTGGATAGATTGGCCTCAACAGGCACCCCTAGGTATT
Organism: Salvia hispanica; assembly: GCF_023119035.1. Lineage (NCBI taxonomy): Eukaryota > Viridiplantae > Streptophyta > Magnoliopsida > Lamiales > Lamiaceae > Salvia > Salvia hispanica. Next base: position 37,839,358 of record NC_062968.1, on the reverse strand, counting down.
ATAGATAATTCTTCATCTGATAGAGACATTTACAGAACCATGATTGAAATATAGACATAATTAAGGGGCAACAACAAAACCCTCAATTACTGATACTTATAAATTGTCCCATACAATGGAACCATATAAGTAACAGAGGGTGGGTAAATAGGTAAGCCCTAAATTTATTTTTGTAACCATGCCTAATGTATTTGAAACTTGATCAGGATGCAAAAAAATATACGAAGATCAAGTGATCAACAATGATATGGAGGACTGGAATAGACCGATCTTGAAAGTTTAACATAAGCAGGCTAGATGTTAGATTGTAAGAGTACTCTGTGCAAGTTAACTTGCAAGAATCATACAGAGAAGCAAAGAACATGGATATAAAGGTAGTGTAAAATGGACTATAAGAGTTCATATAGAGGCAAAATATATATTTAAAATGGAGACTTAAATAAATTCTCACTTTAGTTGCACAAAAGACTAATCTACTATAAAATTCAGTGCTACAGTCTTCATCTGAATAACATCACAGCCTACCTCAGTGCATTACCTCAAGTACAAAGTACTCCTGAAAATCATGAAAGTCATTTGGCCTATTAAAAAAAAAGAGCATGCAATTAACAATTTGATCAGGTAATTGAATAATTTACTTGAATTCCTGATATAACCTAAAGAATATACCTGGGAAGATTGATCTTAGGATCAAATCTACGACTTTTATAGAAGTTTATCAGATGAAGCAAGCCAGTCCAGTCAGTGTCCTGATTAGACAATAAAGCAAAAAATAATAAAAGAAAACCAATTATCAGAATGGCAATGTGACAAGTTACATTACTTGACAGAGAATAACAGTGACAAGAATGATCAATGTTATTTTAATTCAATGTCACAAAATAATTACTTAGAGCAAGAGCACCGCATTTATCATGTTCTCCATTACAAATGGAACAATAGAAGTTGACACGGAGCATATGAGAAAATAGCTTATTCCAACAAGCACAGATTGAAAATAAGGACACTGGAAAAAAATTTGATAGGAGTCCACTAATGTTATATGCACAACCATAAGACATGCAAAAGCAAATTGACAGTCATTGATCTCAAAAGTTTAGACATATACATGTTCAATACATAGAAATGGTCCATAAATTCAATGTTTTCACAGAGTAGAAATGGCATTAATAATACCTCACTTGTAGTAGCAGCCAATGCAAATGCAGCCTGTATGCGAACTCTCCAGAAAGCCTAAATGAGAAATAAAACGACCGTTGAGCAGACATAGATAAGGATTAGACTAAAATAGAGATGGAAGTGGGGTACAAGGATAAAGACCTTGGAGTCACAGAGAAAATTATATAGAGCATTAACAACAGAAAAGGAAAGTTGTGGTAATGCTTCTAATACTTCTATAGCTTGTGCCTGAGCGACAACATCCTTATCCCTCTCCAATTGATTTATCTGCAGCAAATAAAACAGCATTAAGGTCCTGCAACAGAGAAATATCACAGAATGATTACAGGCTTATTCCAATTTTCTTTCAACTGATTTACATTTCTTATAATTGATACCTTGTCATTTCTCAATATTAAATGATGATCTAGTCTCCATCGTGTTCATACAAAGTGACACAAGTACTAATTATGGCAAGGGATGTCAACCGAACCGACCCACTAGAGTTTAGGGTCAACCCTACTCGGATTGCGGGCTATTCGGGTTGAAATTTTATCAGGTTACAACTTACAACTTTCCAACCCTGGCCCTAAACAGTCCGGTTTCAGGTTAACTCACCCTATAGGGCAAAAAGTTACAGATGAAAATTATCACCATAAGTTGTATTTTTAAGGATGATATATTTATAATGTATATACATGCACAATAATTAAATATATACTAAATCATATGACATCATAAAATTCAACGTCTATACATTTTAAAAAGAAGTTCAAACGGGATGCATGATGAGAAAAATCACCCATAATTATAAAATGTTTAATTGGGAGAATTTTGGAATATACAAACTCAAACACGATTAAATACTACTAGTAGTATAAAAATTGCTAAAAATAACTATGACACTGGATAAGAATGACATTTGGTAAACTTGTAAAATTTTAACATAAACCATTTTTTATTTATGTTTTAGAATTCATAATATTTCTTATACTACCTCCGTCCCCCAAAATTTGTCCCACTTTGACCCGGCACGGGTTTTAAGAAATGTAATGGAAAGTGAGATGAAAAAGTTAGTAGATCGTGGGTCCTACTTTTATATATTAGTTTTTTAATAAAATGTGAGTAGGAATGAGTTAGTGGAATATGGGGTCACTGCCAAAAATGGTAAAAGTGAAATGGGACAAATTTTGGGGGACGGACGGAAATGGAAAAATGGGACAAATTTTCAGGGGCGGAGGTAGTAGTAAACTTGAATTTCCAATTCGTTTAACTAATATTGTCTTCGTTCCAACTAAGTTGAGTCGTATTCCTTTCCGCTATGTCCCAACTAAGTTAAGACGTATTCCATTCTGCGATGACCCAACTAAGTTGAGTCATTTCCTTTTTTTGCAAAAAACAAAACTTATAATAACCCTTACTTTATTCATTCTCCTACTTCACTCTATGTTCTCTCCTACTTTCCCTCTCCTATTTTATTTTATCCTCATTTAACCTTAAAACAATTTCTTAATCACCGTACCCAAAAGAAATGTCTCAACTTAGTTGGGCCAGAAGGAGAGTACTAAACTGCCTCTATCCCATTCAAAGCGAAGCATTTCCTTTTCGGTACGTGCTCCGGTTATTTGGGTGATTCTAGTCGAGCCACGTGCGCCGAGCGCCCTGGCGTGCTTTTGATGACATTGCGAACAAGTCATTAGAGTAAGCAATAGTTGCCCTTTGCTCGTAGGGCCAACCCATTGGGTGCCAGGTCGGCCCTACTCGGGTTGCAGGCTAATCAAGTTGGAATTTCATATGGTTAAAAATTTGCAGCACTAGAAATTTAGTGGTATATATAGATATACACGAATGGAATGTATATTGATTTTATCATACATTGATTCAGGTCTACTTTAAGTATTTAATCTCCCTTTACACTCTTATGTATAGAGCATATGAATATAGAAGTAAACCATTTTCATTGAAAGACCTTTAATGTTATCAATGTTTTTCCATTAATAAAAACTCTATTAATATTGATTTCCATAAAAGAAGAATGCCTTTAGAAGTATTAGACTTGGAATCAATTGCTTTACAAAGAACTTTTGTATAAATTTATTGACTTTTCTTTGTTTTACTACGAAGTAAGAGTTTTGATCTGAGTTTTACACTCACCCACATTTGCACAGGTTGATTGAAATGTACTTCAGCAAGATATTCCATTTCTGGATCAGCGCGTAGCCATAATAGGGGAGACTCGGAACTGTTGAATCCATAAAAAGACAATCTTAGAAAGAGGCTATATCACACAGTAGGATTGGGTTAAAAAAGGATTGCATAAAGGCATAAGATACCAATACACGTACTTTGGTCGCACGTCAGTTATGGGCATAGCATCACCATTGTCATCAGAACCATCAGCCTTAGTGCCCTTCTTGGTTTTTTGGAAGCGCTTTGAAGCAAGTTTAGAGTGACACTGAATCTCCAGCAACTGCCACGGTTCACCAGCCATGGGCAGGAAAGGATGGTCATACATGCCATCCAGCTCATGCACCCGTATACTCATCATCCCTGGCCACCCAACTACGCCATCTCGATTTTCAGAATCATGGTTGATATTATCAACGCCTACCCAAGAATCAGGTCTAGAAGTACATCCCCGCAGAACAGCTAATTCAATCATATTCTTTCTTTTGTTATAGGAAAATCCCATCCTAAGTGGAATGAAGGGAAGTTAAGAGAAAAGCTATTAGTAACACACAAAATACAATCAACACAGAATATATACAGCAAGAATCATACTTCAGCACTGGACAACCACAAGATCCAACCCAGCGAGGAAAGAACTCTTTAAGAAATGGCCGCTCAAGATTTCCAATTTTATTAGCAAAGTGACGGAACTGCCATCAAACAATGTAAAAAAATAAAACGTTATCAACAATAGCACAATAAGATCCCAAGAAGTTAATCATATATACAAGTGACGTTAAGAAAGATGAAAGAGAGATGCGTGACATTGATGAAAGCTAGCCACAGACTTCCACCATAATATAATATGCATTAGTAACAATGAGTTGTAGTCGGCAAATCACAAGTATTCTGCTACAAGTGCTATTATGCAGTACAAACAGTAACTAAAAACACACTCCCTCTGTCTAGCAATAAATGTCCCATTTTTTACCGTCTCAGGTTTTTAAGAAATTATTTGACTTTGTAAAGAAAGTGGCAAAAAAGTTAGTGGATGGGGATCCTACTTCACATATTGGTTTTATGATAAAATGTGAGTGGAATGTGGGATCCATTTGCAAAAAATAGTAAAAGTGAAATGGGATATTTATTGGCGGGGGGACGAAAAAGGAAAACTGAGACATTTGATCGCAGACGGAGGGAGTTCATGCAAAGAAAAAGACAGATGTTCAAGATGAAGGAGAGGAAATAAGTCTTGCAAAAGCAAATATTGTTTTGCCTCCATTCTTAAATCAAAAGAATAAATATTTGGTTCTAAATTTTTTACTGCAGATGCCATGAAAGGATATCTGGAGCTTTCATATACTAACTAATATGATAGATGTTTGCTAGGAAAGAAAAACAGAAGCTGAGTATTCAAATAAGAGTAGACATCCTGAAAAGTACACTGGATGGGAAACCTTTTAAGCTAGAGAACAAACAGCTTGCTAGAAATTATTCTCCAGCTTCATAACATCTATCCACTGGAAGATGCACAAACATTTTGTTACTCTAAGACTGGGTATTTAGGTCAGCATTGAGGATAGGAGGAAAACTAAACCTTGAAGTCATGTGCTCCAGGGTAAGAATTATATTACGCTAGATAAATTACTTACACCATCCGATGACTGAATGCAATGATCATGAAAATAAATAAAGCGATAACATAAGAATTAAAAACCTACAAAGTTACCTCTTTAGTGCTCAGTGTTCTCAAAGAACGGTTACCATCTCGAGCCCTCAAAACAATATTCTGCAGAATCTGTGGATGGAGAAGACTATCATAAACTCACGAACATAAAGAAAGGCTATATGCTCAAGAAGAAGACCAGATCTTGGGGTTTATAGAACTGGTTAAGATGTAGTTATCTGAGAGTAACCAATGACCCTAGCATCTAAATTCACAAGCAAAACTTGTGGCTTTGAGAAGATAGATAGTATCAATGCCCTATCATAAGAGATGGTACTATGCTACAATGAAGGAATGTTTGTCTCTGTAAGTGTGTCAGTGTGCATATTGAAAGCATTGCTGAACAGAACTAAATCTAAAGAGCACAAACATGAAATTACTGGGACAGAGCTTCATATATCTAATTTCAAGATTCCAGGTTCTTACTTTACGGAAGGACTCTGGACCCATCTGCTTCTCCAACATTTGAAGGATAGCTATCTACAATAAAGAAAGAGAGTTAAGCCAAAAGCATGACATGTTAAATGGAAAATCTCTCTTAACTGATCAAATAGGACTTACAGATTTCCATGATCTTATTTTTCCATAAAAACCAATGCTCTGGGTGCCATACAAATCCTTGGAAGCAGCACTGGAACTTAAGGAAGTAGCGCCACTATCATCTGCTTGGCAAACAGCACAATTGGCCTGCAATATTATATTGTTAATTGGCCAATTTAATACACAGTGTATACATTCTGTGGTAGTTTGACAGTGGAATTTATATTTATATAAAGAGAAATATATTATCTCCAAAGTTAATGAAGCTGTCAATCACTCCCTTCATCGTATAAATTGTTGGGTAATGATTGGATAATGAGTAATGATTAACACAAGACAGAGCAAATCTAGTCTTTACTTTTTTCGCAAGCAATATGCTAAAAGAACAATCACCGGCCTTGTCTTACGCATGCATCACAATATCTTAGAAGTATGACCACAGCCAGGAGTAAAGAAAGATTTGGCAAAAGTTATCTGTGAAATAAGTCATGTGGGTTCAATGAAGTAATTTTCAGGAATCAAATATTTTGAAATGAATTAATCTCAGAATGATGCTAATTTCAAGTCCAAATAAATTACCAGCATGGGTAACATATGGCTCAAATATTCAAAATCACCATCAGATATTTAGGAATATAAAACATATGGAAATTGCGTGTTCATTAGATAGTTACCATGTAATCACTTGTATTTCAACAATTAGTTATGGGTACAGATACCCTTTCATGTAAACGTCATTAGCCTGTCGGGGGAGTTCAGGTGTCAATAGGCATTTCTCTTGGTCAATTTATAAAATCAGCACTTTTAAAACAAAAGAAGCATTCCGAGTTCCAGTGCTTCATTACTTCTAAAGTAAGTGGTTCCCCATCATAGCAACACATAATCAGCCATTTTGAAATCATATTAAGAATAAGGGGTATTGAAGAATCATTGAACCTTGTATCTTCTAAAGCGCGCTTCATTGTTTCCCAAAAACCTCTTAATAAAAGAATCAGTGAGAAACCCAGCAAGACCATCCACCAACCACTCTGACAGAAATATTACAGCAACCATATCAGATTGAGATTTTTCCATAGTTGTTGGTACAAATATCTGAATTAGTATATCACCGTCATTTGGAGCTTCAGGGGTGATATATACTCCAAACCACTGTCTGGCAAGAGCATAAGCAAGTTTAATCCTTGTCTCTATAGTCTGCGGAGAAGACCCATCACCGGAAACAGAAATAATAAGGGAAAAATTGATCAGAGTGGCTTTGCTTTGATTTCATTAGCTAGAAAAGGTCTAATAACAAAATGACGGGATGGTCAAAATTATATAAATTACTTGCAGCTTACAAGGAAACCATTTCATAAGCATACCTGATCAATGAGTTTCTCATCAAACAGAAGATGAGAACTGAAGATGCTCGTGGAAGCTCCTGAACTCCATAAGGATACTGTCATCTCAGGAGCAATGAAAACTTGTGTGTATGATCCTAATGGAAATGATGCAGATAGGTAATCCTCATAGTGGCTGGTGAAAAGTACCAAGAAAATTAATATTGGATGAGATAACATTGACTGAAAATACAAGTGCCTAATACACTAACATTATTTTAAATTGGCCAATCAAACTCTGGCGAGATAAATGAATTTCAAATACTGGTTATATGATTGAGGGGCCGCAATCAATACAACGAAGACCAGTATAGGGCAATACCTGAAAGCATTGTGGAAAAACACCATTGTATTCCGCAGCTTTGACAAGTTAGAAGGTAAACAAAAGTATGAGAGCAACCCACGATGTCGGTCAGGAAGAACTTCAAATGGTGCAACTGTCAGAGAAATCCACTGAGCAGCTACAGGAACATCTAGTTTATAAATATATGTCTTCTGTGGTGGATCATCCTTGGTCAACACCTACAAGAGAAGATTCATCAGTGACTAATCAAACAAAAGCAAATATTGTGTCTCTGTGAAAGCATAAAGCATTTCAAGGATTATAAGCGAGTGGCGAAAGAAGTTTTTTCACTCAAACAAGGAGGAAGAACTACTAGATCATCGAGATTATATCTCTATTCTCTATAATCTACATCTCAATATGAAATGCACTTCCATAAACTAAGCAATGCCATATAAATAAAAACAGAGTTCAAACACAATCTCAGAGTTTACAAGTTAAATGTAGGGTCAAATGCTAAAGGCAGACACTTTTTCTATGTCATAATTCCCAAAGATCCCAAGACAACCATTCCTGTTCCGGCAGTCTTCATCAAGCAAGATCTTAAAATTTTCATGTTGAACAACTAAATTAAACATCTAATATGCCAGTCCATATAGCAGAACAGCTATGATCACCAGTAATAAGAAGCTCAATGGTAGGATTGTCACATCTCGCATATAAAGAGATAGACAGAAATCTTAGCAGGTACGTATAAAGATCCTTCATTTGGGACGTAGAGATGTCTCCGGCTTACCCATTTTGCCATATGTTAACACACGACAGCTGAAGCTCAACAGCAAGATAAATGAAAAGAACAATTCAATTTAAAATTATCCAGCAACAAATTAGTAGCAGTAATTAACATCCTTTTATATATCTAGCTTCAAATGGAAGTAGGAAATATGTGTAGTTCTTTGAATTTTTTGCCTCAATATTTATAGTTTTATCCTTTACCTGATGAAGTAACGTTCCGGAGCTAACTGCAACAAGATCACTGGCCACCGTAAATTCAAGGTCATAACTGAACAAAATACAGAATAATTTATTGTTAGCATTAGAATGCATTTTATTGAAATTATTTAAGCTGGCAAGTATTTCTAGCCTTGGCTGCCTTGCACATACCAGCAACACTGCAAACTCTCATCCAAACAAGGAAACCAGCACCGTGCACGTCTCAACTGGTTATTTGTATGTAAAACATTGCCATTAAAATGTACTCCTGTCTCTGCTTTTTCAACCCAATATTCTATGCGCACAAGTTTCACATTCTGATCCAGTCTAGATGATAAGTAAGAAGCAGCAAAATCACATAAGACTATTAGAACAAGAACATAACAATGTACTTGAACACAAAACTAGAACTGTTTGCATGAAGTGGAGACAGAGAGAAATATTTATAAGAAACCGGCTCATTCACACATGAAAATTGTTAACCTAAAAGGCTAAAAACAGATTGAATGTCTTATAAAGTCAGTGCCCAAATTAGACTCTGGACAGCACAAGTTGAATTCAGTTGCACCAATTTCCCACATAAGTTGATATTTCTATCTACCTGATGCAATATGGTGATACTATTAAGCATCTATATGGAACCAAGTATCTTGAACGTATAATGTAAAGAGTAATATATATGCCTTTTAGAACTTTATGAGTAAACATTTATCATGAATCTCATCTATTATTTTGCCTCGTTACAAGTATATATCAGAAAGCACTAGGGATGGGACTGTGATAACACTAGGATCACATCACATGGCATGCATAGAACTTTGATCATATGCACATATCAAAGAGTTAGAAGTTATGGAACAGAGCATCTATATAAAAAGCAAGAGCAGCAGATGAATTAAAATTCTGAAACCTGTTAGCATCAGCCAAATTTGGTTCACCATTGTCCACCTGGATATATTCTTCTTGATTGTTGTCCATTTTAGTGGTCTTGCTACACATTATCAGTAAATTTGGAAGTAATTCGATCTCGAGGGCTGACCGGTAAACAGACCCGGAGGCTTTAGCAGCTGAAGTGGCTGAGGAAACAACAGACCATCTATCCTTTGGGTCCAGACGCTGATAGTGAGGGAAGACTTCAAACATCGCTGGCTCTCCATCAACTGTAACCTTTTCAATTGCCAAATTATCAGCATGCAAACCCACTATTCCATTGTCCGGTATGGCTATTTGAAGTTCTGTGTACCTGAATTTGCAGATTTCATAACACAAAGAAAAAGGTTACAATCTTTTTCGTTTTAAAATTTTGACTCAGTTCGCATTTTTTTCTCTTTCATAAGAAAAAAAATAACTTCAAGGAGAAAGTACAGTGCGACTTCCGGACTAAATCTGAATCAGATGCCAATCAAGCTACCTAAGGACCCAACGAAATTCAACAACAAAAGAGTTCAAAATCAAGAAAAAGACCCATAGATTCGGCGGCGGTCCATGTCAATGGACAGACAGAGCTTCTGATGCTTGACAACTGCCTCCGAATTACTATTATCTCCATCTCTCTGCTCTTCGTTCTTTGCCTTTTTAGCCTTCGCCATTTTAACAACTGCAGGTAGAGCATGCATGCATTGTCAAACACTGAAACAAATTGCGGAAGAAATGAGAGGAATAAATTGGAAATTAGATTGATACGTACTCCCTCTGTCCCAGCCTAAGCCCTAAGTGAGACTTTCTATTTTGGCATAGGAATTTTGATAGTAGTGTTTAGTGAATTAGATTATGGAGAAGTAAATAATAAAGTAGGAAAAGAATAAAGTACAAAGAGAATGAGAAAACAAAGTACTGGCTGAGATAAGAGTATAAACCCAACAACAGAGGGAAACCAAATCCAAACGCTTAAAATCCCAGTTGAAAAAATTTGAAACGTAATCTCCAAATACAAGGAAAATAAATACACCAAACCAGATAATTCTTACCGGTTGAAGATGGCATAGAGAATGTTGCTGGAATCCATGGAGGGAACCAATTTTGGAGAAGAGAAGGCTGCCGAGATTGCCAATTTCCGAGAAGAGAATGCCACTGACGACTTCACAGAAGATAATATTGTTGAGTTCGGAGGAAATTCCACCGGTGACGGAGAGGGAGAGACCGCTGGAAAGGCGTCGGCCAGTCCGTCAGGCGGCGACGGTATCTTGTCCCCAGCAGGCGGCGACTGTGGCTAGTTCCCGTCACACGGCGACGGTGGCTGGTCCACGCAGGTGGAGACGGTGGCTGGGCCACGGCAGGCGGCTGGTTTCCGACGGAGGGAGAGAAGAGGAGAGGAAAGGGGCTGTGGAGAATTCTGAATCAGAATCGCGCGAGGAAAGAATAAAGAAAGAGGGTTTTCCAGAATTGCAGCCCAGCCCCTCAATATTTTAAATATTACAATTTAGTCCACAATATTTCTGGAAACTACAGAATGGTCCCTAATCTATAACGAAATTCCTCATGTCAAGTTATGTACTCCCTTTCAGTCCCTCATTCTCGCTTCAAGATTTTCATAATGCCTTCGTCTAATAAAAGTATATATTCTATTTCTTTTTTAGTCTCTCTCATAAGAGTATGCACTTTCTAATTTTAGAATTTATTTTCTTAAGGTGGGACTCATTCTACACTAACATTATTTTAATTATTTTTTTCTTTCTATCTCTTTCTTATTTTAACAATTGTGCATTAAAATGCGTATCTAATCAAAAATACATATCTTTGTGGGACAAATAGAGTTAATTCTACTTGCAATATAAAACAAGTAAAGAAACATTATGCATGTATCCAGTCAATTGATTATAGAGATGTCATTTAGTGAAAAAAACTGTAGTATTATGAACTCTTCATAAATTGAGTAACTGCAAAATGTTGAGATTAACTAAAACATGAATGAATTTCAGACCATTTTGCATTTACTTAGATGGGTTATTGGAGACCAAATGATAGTCATGTGAATATTGATCTTCTTGCTGATATCGAGAAGTGACTTTATTACATTGTGTTTGTTTATGCATTTATAAGAGCATTTAAATGTATTATAAGCAAACAAGTTTAATTCTTCTGCTTAGTAGATTGGTCACTGTAGGTAAAACAGTCCTTTTTTGCTAAGCTTTGCAGAAGATAAATTGTACTTCCTCTGTCAGCCATTAAAAATCTCATTTAAGTTTGACACGATTTTTAAGAAATGTAAAAGAAAATGGTTGAGAAACTATAGTGAAATATGAGTGGACGATTTTTATATACTGTATCAGTTTTATAATAGAATGCGAGTAGAATGAGTAAGTAGAAAGTGAGATCTACCTACCATTATAGTAAAAGTGAATCGAGACTCATAATGGCGGACCAACTAAAATGGTAAACTATGACTCCTAATGGTGTACGGAGAGGGTATTTCACAACCTATATAAGTTTTGGCTACCTGTCGCGAAATGTTGCAATGTTAGTCTATATGTGGCGTGGTATGCTACTTAATGGGTCTAACAGTGAAATGAGTATTTCTTGTTATTTAATGAAAAATGAGGTCTCAAAGATTATTGTTTCTCGGTGATTATGTTTTCTTAATCTTTCGTATGCTTGTATATGTAATAACTCTTTTATCCCGTTTTTCATATTTATGAAAAATTAATATTTTGTTACAATGTGTTTTGTTTATGCATTTATAAAATGTTTTGATTTACATTTTGTGAGAGTATGTAACTAAGTCAGTTCTTGCAGAAGAAAAACAAAATCTTAACACAAATAAGCCTTGGCTACCTATCGTGAAATGTTGCGACGTTATTCCGAAAATTTCATTGCTTTAGGAAATGAACGAAGTCGGTATGGTATTACATTGGGCAGATCTAAGTGAAAAGTCTTCCGTGCTATTTAATGAAATATGAGGTTTCGGTGATTATACTTTGTTAATCTATGACCTGAATCCAATCCTTCATAGAACCCTGATCTGACCCATAATACCACTCAATATGAAATGGGACAAGCATAGAAGACACATAACGAAATTCACGGTCATTCCAGACTCTATTAAAATGATTTCTCCATGTAAAGTTTGAGATTTTGGAAAATTAGAGTTTTCAGTCCTAGGGTTCGTCTGTCATCAATTCGTGTCCAGTCTTTAAGGTGTTGATGAGCTTTGCCCACAAAACGATACACAACGAGTTAAAGGGATAGATCAAGTCATAAATTGAAGTTAGATGGTGATTAAATTCAATTCCTTGAATTCATGTTGTACATTTAATGTATAAATAACATATATTGAATTGATATAAGATTGAGTGAATTAATTGAATATATATTGAATTGAATATGTGATTATATATTTATGAATTTATTGTTCAAGCATGAAATCATGATGTACACGTTTAAATGTGAATCATATAATCTATCTGGATAGTTCTTTCCGCTGCAAACCCCAACACCCTGATCTGAAACCAACAAAATTATATAAATTGGTGAATAGATGAGAGACGGAGACACAAGTCTCTCATTATTTTCGTCGTAGTTGGCCGAATTTTGTTTCCTACTTTATGTAGAAATTATGTATCTTCTCTATTTAAAACCTATACAATTTGATAAGTTTAGTTCATCCTAAGATTAAAACTGAAGTGCGGGAAACATTCAAAAGATTCATGGTTGAGTTCTAAAGATATCCATGTAGAGAAGGAACACGCAATCGTTGATTCTTTTTTTAAAAAATCAGTTTGGTAGTTTTGTTTAGCATGCGAGATTTCATAATCGGTTAAATAGATTTTTATATGATTTAGTTTTGTATGCAAGCCTTCCTTTGTGCATGGTTCACCATAACTCCAACATGTTGTGGTGTCAAGAGTGACGAGCTGTGAGGTTCAGAATATTTTACTCCCACCGTCCCATAAAAATATGGGCAATGGATATGACACGAGAATTAAGACAAAATTGGTAAAGTAAGAGAGATGAGGAGGATGGTATATTTAAAGTAAGAGAGGAGAAGAAATGGTAAAATAGTATTAGAAGATAGTGACACCTATATTATTAAATTGATATAATTTTCTAAAAATGGAATGCACATATTTTTGTGGGACGGACGAAAATGAAAAGTGCACATAATTTTATGGGACGAAAGGAGTTGTTTGTAACAATGAGGTTGATAGTACTGCTCCTAGATCCTGTTTGGTTGGTTAGATTAAATAATCATGAGATATATAATATGAGATACCTCAAGATGGGCTTTATCTAGGATAAAATAAAATTAGTACTGGATTAGATGATATGTTTGGTTACCTAGCCTGTATCAAAGATAATTTTAAATAAGTGTTTGTAGGATACGATTAATTGTAATGATTATTTTTAATTAAAACTATAAAAATAATTAATTTTATTTTAACTTTCATTTTTTAATGTATGGAACAAAATTAAGCTAAAAACAATCAGAGAAAATATAATTAAAATTCTCATGATGTTAATTTCAATAAAATTAAATATAAAAAAAATTAAATGAAATAAATTATAAGTAATTTAATTGAACTGACAAAAACAAATAAGTAAACCAAGCAAATAATCTTAATAGTGTTAATTTTGATGAAATTTAAAATTAAATTAATTTATAATAAATTATAAATAATTAAAATTATTAATATAGACTAAAAAAACTTCCCTACAAATTAGAATTAATGATTTTTTTATATATAAAATATCGACATACTATCATTCACAGCATAAAGATATTTAAATTACTTAACTTTTTGGAATTTGAACTTACTTATTTAATTGGTATTCTTAACCACCCCATCCAAAATAACCCTTTAATTTCTTGTCCTTCTTTAAAGAACTCTGCCCAAATCTACTGATTTCCACTAATGGTTTATTAATTAATCAAATTCCAAAAAATATATGAATGGCATCTTGAAAATCTAATTCTCTCCAAAAACCAGCATCAACAATCTCACCAAAAAAATTATAATCAATTATTCTTTCAATAAAAAATTATAGATTGTAGAGAAGGATAGAAAGGAGGGGGGGGTAAAGAGAGAAGAGAGAGTAGTACGATTAAAATAGACACAAGGGGGTGGTCTGATTCATAGTCTCACTTAAACAATGCAAATACAGCGGCTAAGATGGGCTGATGCAGGCCTTACGGGCCGAGATTTTCTTGAATCTCAACAACCGAACATGTTATTAGAGAGTCTATGAGATACAATCTTGGCTAATTCGGCATACCAAACGGCTCCCTGTTATTTACAAAGTATGAACTATCATTTTACTGTTAACATGTTAACTTTTAGTAATTAAATAAATAATAACTATTCATAATTATGTATTTATTTATTGGATGCATGATTTGTTACTTTATTTTTTATACTGTGGAATAAGTATTTTGATATATATGTTGTGCGTCTATTCAATCATATAAGTATGTGTTAGTAATAAGGCTTTTGTTTTTGCCAAAGATTTTTAAGTATCAACCACATTATTTTTTACTTTAAATCACATAATGAATACTGGTACTAGGAAAGGATCCCCTAATTTGGAGAAATCCCAACACTCATCGCTGTGGTTAAACCGCTGCGTTTCGGTCGGCAAAACGACGTCGTTTTTCAGATTCACAATTCAATTGACAAAGTTGATTTCACGTTTTCATTTAACGATATTCATCTATGTGAAAACTCTCTTTCCCTCTTTTTCTCTTTCTTGAATATGGAAACTAAATCAATGTAATAAAAACAAGAAATATGAGGTTATGAATACAAATCTAATTATAAACTAAACAAATGAATCAGATTTGTTAGTGAATAGAATTGTATTTGGTTAATTCGTATAAGGCAGTGGGTATGTATGCTTGCGGTTAAGACCAAATATTCCAGGTAATGCATACCAACTGCTTTAAAAAGTGTGCCCAATTCCTACAATATTTGTTTGATAAGTTTTCTCTCATTTCTCCAAATAACAAAATAATATAATATCATCTATTCAGAAAAAACACAACAACTTGCACAACACTATTTTTATGAAAAAGTGTGATACCGATTTATATAAAAACAAAATAATAGTAAAATATCGTGATTCCATGTTCGATTATAATATTTATTTCCAAATTAATTTTTAAAATATGCAATATATGGTTTGGGAAATGAGATACATACATCCATAGAACAATAAGTCATTCTCTGATTTTTCATTTCTAAAATACAGTATTATAATTCTACTCCCTTGTACTTTATGATTTGGTTTCTTTCGTTTTGGTTGAAGTTCTACCTAGCTCTTCGATCATTTCGAACCTTTTGAACCAACCTTTTTCTTGAATCCTTTTGATACTATCATAGGAGAGATAGCTGAGGAAACTTTCGCATTGTTCCTATTTTCTTGGTCATCTTTTGTTGAACGCATTTCCATTACCTTTTTATAGAGAACATACATTGTTTCATGCACTAAGGAGAAGGTTGATTGGTGAACAAAAGCTTCATTATCCAACCTTATAAGCATTTGACATAGTCTTCTATACCGCTCAACACTTTGCAATTTATAATTTTCTTCAACTTCATTGCCTACATAGTCGTGCACTACACCATTTCTATTTCCCCTTGTCCATCTTTTAAGTATATAATTATCCAGAAGCAACTTTACGTCTAACACATCAAACACTTTCATAGAATGACAACATATTAATCCTACCATCTCAAACCTTCGGCAACTACAATGAATCATCTTTGTATTAGGATCATAGGTCACCCTCCATTCTCTATCATGATCGATTAGCTTTCCATCATGATTGATTAGCTTGATGACATATTCAAACAATGATCTTGACTCATCTTTATGCTCTATGTATGCAGCCGCAAACAAGATGAACTCATTTTGGAATAGATAAAAAACGAACGGAGTACAAATCTTAGAAAGTTGTTGTAGCATGGTGGAACTCTCCAACCTCAACCTGGGCAATTTTTGGCGTGCCTCAAAATCATACTTTAGTTCGCTATACCGTTTATCCTCTACGACACGCTCAAAATTCTTAAAAAATTGTGTGATGTTTAAGTTGGGTATCGTACAATTTTTGATACTAGAATTGACATTTTCACTAAGTTGTGTGCTTCTCACACCAAACGTAAAGGCTTTTATATAGCAACGTGCCCATTTCGCCTTCACATTGTACATATGTTTCAACCATGTGTTGTCATGAAGATTAAACTGTGTCAATAAATTACTCCAAGCCTCCTCAAACTTGGCCTCATCCTCAAAGCCATACATACACCTTTTAAAATCAGTCAAGAAACACTATCCATGTTTCATTAAGTGCCATGTGCATAACCCATGGAATGTCTCAGGCATTACCTCATGCAAAGCTTTTGCCATAGCTTGATCTTGGTCGGTGAAGACAGTGAAAGGCCTTTTGTGATTGTGTGTCTCCAAAAAAGTTTCAAACAACCATTTAAAGGATGTTGTTGTTTCATCATAAAAAAGTGATGCACCAAAAATCACAACTCTTCTATGATGATTGAAACCTGAGAGCACGACAAGGGGCCTATTACCATGATTTGTACAATAAGTAGTATCGAGTGACACAATATCGCCAAAGACACATAGTCAATCAACATTCTTGAATCTACCCAAAAAACATTAGTTATCTGTTCTTCCATATCCATTTGGTTTGCATGATAAAATGATGGATTTTTGGATAGCTGATCTTGAACATATTTCATTAGACAACCGACTTCACCATATACCATGCTTCTTTATCTCTTAGTACGGAGATAATTCTTAGCATCCAATATAGTAAAACCAATGCCATCTCTTCCTCGGGCTTGTCTACTCATCAAATTAAAAGACGATTTTTTATTGAGCCCAACATCATCCGCCTAATCAATCTCATGTGCTTGAACTTCTGTAATGCGACGTTGAGAAGATAACATATGTATTTGTTGGGAGGAATGACCTAATTCTGAGGTGCAGCAGATAAACAAACCTCCCCAATTGCAAGAATATGATAGGAGTACAATATAATAACACCTATTGTGGACGAATCAATAATACGATAATGAGAAATGATAATAGAAAATATCAACACCAAGATTTTACGTGGAAAACTCTCTTCAATGTGAAGAGATAAAAACCACAAGACCCACCGATCTACCAAATCCACTATCACCAAGGAGAGAATACAACCAAGAAGTTTACAATGATATCTAATCCTTAACAACACAACGAAGGCACTTATTAATCAATACACCTTCAAAATAGATGAAATAAATATCTCAAGAAACTGCAATCACGTTCAGAAATTTATAACTGAAGATCTAATTGTTAAAATTCAATTTCCTTCGGTCATAATGAAGAACCACGAGTCTTCTACCACCAGTTAAAATATTTCAAGTCGATCGGACAATGTTTAGACCTCCGATCAAGACAAAACCCGAGACTGTGCAGTGCAGAAACTTGGAGAACACTCTTTTTTCCCCTTCTTTCATTCTACACGTTTCTCTCTCTCTCTCTCCTCTCAATATTGCGGCTCCTACACTCTTTGTAGGTATTTATAAGTTCTCCATTGACCTATTTAAGTAAATAAATGGGCCAATAATATATGAGTCTTTTTTCCACAAGTTAGGAGCCCTAACCCAACAAATCTCCCCCCTCACAACTGTGTGGATGATCTTGCCATTCCGGCAAGAGAACAACAAGCTTCAAACTTACGTCTTGGCAAAATCTTGGTCATCATTTGACCAAACCCACAATGGTTACAACTAGTCTTTGTGTAGCCTTGTTGCCTCATCACAGACTCACATTTTTTGTACCATTGTTTCGAAACTTGCTTCAAATGGTACATGCTCTTTTTCAACTCGCACACATAATCCTATTTAACTTTCACCCTCAACCCTTTTGGTTGCTCCATGTAAATTTCTTCAATCAAATCACCATGAAGAAATACAGTCTTCACATCCATTTTCTCAATCTCGAAATCAGGGCTTGCAACTAGCCTCAACACAAATCGGATTGAAGACATCTTTACCACGGGTGAAAAAATCTCATCAAAATCAACTCTCTTTATCCGACTGAAACCCTTTACAACCAATCTTGCCTTGTATCTTGGTTTCGAAGAGTGCTCTTCTTATTTCAGTCTGTAGATCCACCTAATCTTCAAAGCTCTCTTAACCTTTGGTAACGACATCAAATCAAAAGTATCATTATCATGAAAAGACTTCATCTCATCTTCCATTGCAAGAAATCAGTTTTGCTTGTCTACACCTTCCATAGCTTCTTCAAAGTACTCGGGCTCTCCCCCGTCAGTCAAGAGGATTAGGGGCGAACATAAAATCCGAAAACTGAATATCCAAAATGATCCAAACCGAAAATTCAAAATTCGATTCGGTTTGTTCGGTTTTTCGGTTCGGCTTTAAAATTTGAAAAATTTTGGTTTATTAGTTCGGTTCAGTTCAGTAGGGAAAAAAATCGAATAACCAAAAAACCGAATTATATTTAATTATTTATATTATATATATGTTATTTAATTATAACTAAAATAAAATCTCTAATTGAAAGTCGCAAGTTCACGTTTGTGAATCAGAATCGTCCGCCGCTCTCCTTTCCCTCCAACCCTAAATCCCTCCACCAATCCACCACCAACTCCATCGCCCATCCGTCGACTGTCGCCCATCCGTCGCTTGTCGCCCCTCCGTCGGCCAACTATGGCCCAACTCAGGGGGTGGGACTCTCACGCACCATGCCGTCGCACCACGCAGACGCCCCTCCATAGCTTCACGCCGTCTTCTCCACAGCTCCGACTCCAGGTAAAACTCTACTTACACCTTCAATTGCACCCCTAAACCCACAACTACAACTCCCTCCATCCCTCTAATAATTCAACATTTATTTATTAAGTTATCTAGTTCTTAATATGGAAGTATGTTTAATTGATTATTAGTTTTTGCCTTTTGTTTCATATTTTGTCAATGAAATTTTTTTCCAGATTTTCTTAATTAAATTTTTTTCCAGATTATGTCAATTAAATTTCAGATTATTAGATTTTTGTTTTCCTCAAGAGTATGAGCAGTTAATACATTGAGGAGGATTTGAGTTCATTTAGATGTTTAAGTTTTATCATGTTTAGCAGTTAAATGATAGCCGTTGCTGATGTGTATATGAAGAAAAGGGAACTAATGTGATATATATAATATTATAAAGCAACCATTTAATAAGTACTCCCCCCGTCCCGCTTAAGATGACACGTTTTCCTTTTTAGTTTTGTCCCAACTAAGATGATACGTTTCCTTTTTTGGAAACTTTCTCTCTCCAATTAATACACTCAACCACTTTTTCTCACTCCTATTAAAATATCCATCTTTCTTTATCTCTCTACTTTAATACTTACACCCACCTTCTCTCTCTCCAATTAAACACTTTAACCAATAACTCCTAAAATCTCATGCCGGCTAAGGAATGTGTCATCTTAGCCGGGACGGAGGGAGTAGTGTTTTAGAGTTGTGCATAAAACATTGAGTACAAATTAACACGTTTAAATTATTCCAATTTTGATAAAAGTGTTGTGCTAATTTTGACATGTTTCTTTCGTACTTACAGATTTCAGATTTAGTAAGTAAAAGGCAGACTGTTTTTCTCCAATCTACAACATAGATTATTCGGCATCAAGTTGTAATGTATGTTATTCATTAATTTTGATGTAATTTATGTATTGTTAAGTTGCAAATTGATTGTTAAGTAACTCTAAATCTTTCTTATTATAGATGTTGTGTAATGAAAGTGAAGCGGTTGGAGATACCATCGAAAATAATGCAACTGAAGATACTCCATCTGAGGATCCTCAAGACAAAGGAGAGACAAAAAAGAGAAAAACTATGGAGAAAAGATCAGAGGTTTGGGATCATTTTACTCCGCTCTTAGATAACAATAAGAAACAGAGAGTTAAGTGTGTGCATTGTGGGGAAAATATTTTGTGGAGAATCTAAGAATGACACTTCTTCACTTAAAGCACATTTGAGTAAATGCAATAAAGTTTCAACTATAGGTCCTAGGCAAACACAGTTGGTGTTACAATCTGGTCAAAGCTCATCCCTTAGCAATTGGAATTTTAAGCAAGAAGAGGTTAGGAAAGCTTTAGCTTATATGATCATTGTGGATTAGTTTCCTTTTAAGTTTGTTGAAGGGGAGGGTTTTAAATACTTTTGTTTGAAGTCATGTCCTCAGTTTAAGATTCCATCTAGATGGTCAGTTTCACGTGATTGTTTTAAGTTCTATGAAGATGAAAAGAAATTGTTCATGCCATTGCTTAAATTGGCCAACCAAAGAGTGTGTCATACCACAGATACGTGGACTTCTTGTCAAAAAGTGAATTACATGTGTTTGACTGCTCACTATATTGATAATGATTGGAAATTGAACAAAAAAATAATTTTTGTCCAATTTCTAGTCATAAAGGTATAGATATTGGTTTGGAAATTGAGAAATGCTTGCATGATTGGGGAATCAATAGGGTGTTCACCGTTACTGTTGATAATGCTTCTTTTAATAATACTCCATTGGTTTATTTGAAAAGAACTATTAGGCAATGGGGAAAGTGTTGGAAATTGAGACTATATGCATATGAGGTGCGTTGCTCATATATTCAATTTAGTGGTGCAAAAAGTCTTGAAAGAGATTGGGTCTTCGGTGAAGAAAATCAGAAATGTTGTTCGGTTTATTAGGCACTCACCTACTAGGCTGGGCAAATTTAAGGAGTGTTGTGAACTAGAAAAAATATCTAGTAAAAGCATGTTGTGCTTAGATGTTGCTACTCGATGGAACTCAACATTCTTCATGTTGGAAGCTGCAACAACATTTGAGAAAGTTGTTTATAGGTATGAGTTGATAGACTCAACATATAAAAAGGATCTTGAAGTAAAGCAAAATGATCTTGAAATTGATGATGAGGATGAGGATGTGGATGAAGATAGAGTTCAGGGGGTGCCAAAAGAGGAAGATTGGATGAAAGCAAAATTAATGTTGAATTTCTTGAGGCAACTAGTAGGATTTCTGGATCTTTATATGTTACCTCTAATTTATTTCTTCATGAGATTTACAAAGTGCATGCATTGTTGAAGGCTTTCATAGATGGTGATGATTTTGAAATGAGTATCATGGCAAAGAAAATGAAAGAAAAAATTGACAATTATTAGGGGAATCTTAGAAAGATGTATAAGCTCATTTTCATGGTTGTTGTTGTTGATCCTCGATACAAGTTGAAGTTCGTGAAACTTGTGTTGGCACATATGTACGATGATGAGTTGGATAACTCATTTGGAAATGAAGTTGAGGCTGAATTAGTTAACATGTGTGGTGATTACAAACAACCAATTTTCCAACAAAATGTAGGACATGCAAAATTGAATTTGTCAAATGCTACACGTGATGATAATGATGTATTGAAGAATGCTATGAAAATGGTGGGTTCCTTGTATGAGACTTTTCACTAAAGGCATGATGATGTTAATGATGTACAAAAATATCTTAAGGAGGACATTGAGAGTGGTGGGCCAAAATTTGACCTTTTGGATTGGTGGAAAAATAATGAATATAATATCATGTACTCTCACAAGCTGCCCGTGATATTCTAGAAGTTCCTATATCCACTGTAGCATATGAGGTAGCTTTTAGCACCGAAGGCCGAGTTCTTGATCCATATAGGAGCTCTTTAAGTCCTGAAGTTGTCGAGTATCTAGTTTGTGGTCAAAATTGGCTTCGCAAGTCTTCCAAATTTAGTGTTGAAGAAATTCTTGAAGATTTCCAAAAGATAGAAGAAGGTAGTTTTATGCATTTAAGTTTTTTGTTATTGATTATTTCATTTATAGTACTTATGTAACTTTTTTGTGTAGTTATTGCATTGATGTCTACTCAAGATTCAACAAATTAATCAATCTCCATTATTTGTTGAAACTTGGACGATATTGAAGACTTGTCATGAAACTTCATTTTGGATATATTTTGATATAATATGCTATTGAAGACATTTTGGTTGATGTTTTTTATTGCGGAATGTGGATTGTGGATTGCATTTTGTATTTGTTGGTTGATGTCTTGATGGATTATGGATATTTTCAAGTTGTTATGGTTTGTAATATGGCTGAAATTTTTTGTGCTGTGTTGTTTTTTTTAAGTTGTTATGATTTGTAATGGTTTGTATCAAGTTGTTATGGTTCGCCCCAAATTATAATCATTTGTTCAAACCATCGCTTAGGAAATCGATTAAAAAGTTGTCAACGTACAACTATCGTTCAAGTTCAAGTTTTCGGACTAGATTATATCTCAAGCCTTATATGTTTGCATGCATAGACACATATTCGAGTCCATAGTCCACACTTAACAATTCATCACGTCGAACATTCATAAACACTTTACACTTCAATATCACACATCAACACATCATAATCACATTTCTCATTCATATTTGATCCTCAATTTCTCGAAAGAAAGAGTTAAACGCTTTCTCTTTGAAATTCAGACTCTTCAAAAATTTCCAAACGTGATAGTTTTCCTCCCTTTTATCTCCCAAACGTTCGAAAATTTTGACCAGAGTCAACATCATTTGAAAACTTTTCAATCTCAAAGTAGTTCAAAGAACACATCAATCATTTTCCTTTTTGAAAACTCACATTTTCCACAGTTTCCAAATCCCATGAACATTTCCCACCTTGTATCTCCCAAATGTTCGAATTTTTTTTGACACATAGTGTAACATCCACGACCCAACTATATATAGTGCATATGTTTTGGTGTGGAAATCTTTAAAAATGCATGGAAATATAATTATATATATGAATAGTATAAATGTGTGAACGTGTGTGCATGGGATAGTTAATAAAAAGATAAGAAACACATGTCTTTGCACCTATATATATATATATATAGGTGTGTGGGTGTGTGATCAAATACTAACTAAGTTATGGTAATAACTAATAACTAATATCAATTTTGTATGTTAAAAACTCAAAATATTGTATAACCAATAGCTAATATATATATATATATAGAGAGAGAGAGAGAGAGAGGTGTATTCATATACTTTTCCTATATTATATGCTTTTTCTCCTCACAGAATATTGCGTCGGTTTTTTTCTTCTTCTCCCAGAATTTTTTCTTCTCTTTCATCGTGAAATTAACCTTTCTTCTCTTTCATCTTTCAACGTTAGTTCTTCGTTAAAAATCAAATCGTGCGTTTGTGCGAAACTTGCCTTGGTTGTAATTATCGTATGCAGTTTGTGCGTTTGTGCGTTTGTGCGTTATTTTTGGGAGTGTTCCTGGAATATTATCGTTAATACAATGGAAGAAGGTGGTTCTTCAACAATGGACGAAGCTTATGATTCAAACATGGACGAAGGTAATTTTTTTTGAGAAGTCATAGTTTTTTGTATCCACGTTTCATTAATTTCCTAATCACACATATTAACGCAAACTTCTTCGACATTCTGTATCTGTTAATTAAATCTAGTTCCATAATTGACGCTAACAAGGAGCATGAGTTTGCTTAAGGGGGTGGCCTAGGGTTTAGAATTGAGTTTGCATGGGCTAGGGTTTAGGGACGGGCGGCTTGGATGTTGTATTATTTGTTAATCTTAATGTTCATTCATTACTGGATAATGTAAAGTTGTGAATAAATAATCCAAGTATTAGTTTGTCTTGTTTATGGTTTAGAAATGTTGATTAATCTAGGGTGTTGTGTTACTAGCTACAAATAATGTAGATTTAGTACTATATAATGTACATTATTAGATAGATAATGCACGTTTTATGTTGCCTTTGTTATGGTTTAGACACGTTAATTAAACTAGGGTGTTGTGTTATTAGATACATATAATGTAGATTTAGTTCTGGATAATGTAAATTATTAGATAGATAATGCAAGTTTTATGGTTCATAATGTTTATGTTAGCTGAGTTTTGTTTTTTGTGATTGTGTGCAGTGGTTGTTGTACCTGAGTGTTCGAAAGAGTTGAAGCTTGTGGTTGGCCAGAAGTTCAAATCACTGGATTTTTGTTTCGCGTTCTACGATGTGTATGCCCGGGCTGTTGGTTTTGTTACTCGCAAATCACAAATGAGGAAAACTGATGGTATAATTACTTGGTATAACGTGGTATGCAACAGGGAAGGCAGCAAGAAGTCGAGCGAGGATGACCAAGCAAATGTACGGTCTGGTTTTTCGTTAAAACGTCGACGTTTATCCAAGCGTTGTAGTTGTAAAGCCAGTAGCTCATTCAAGTTCTTCTCCGACGGAGGAGTTTCAGGTTATACTGTCGAGGAGTTTAACGAAGTTCATAACCATTACATGGTTGGGACAGAGCATCAGCAGTTTATGTCAATCAATCAAAAGTTGGACGACGTACATCACCAATTTATCCTTGATTGTTCAAAGGCTAACATAGGTCTCACGCTCACGTTTAATGTGCTGAAGGAAATTCTGGGTGGTTTTCAGCTCGTTGGCTGCAATGTTGGGGATATAAGGAATGCTTCACGAGACATCAAAGCATACGCTCATGGTTTTGAAGTACAAATAGTTTTGGATGATATGGCTAGGAAGAAGGAGATGTCCGAAGCATTCACATATGAGTACGAGGTTAATGCTAGCAACCAGCTTGTTGCTTTGTTCTGGTGTGATGGTTTGATGAAGAGAAATTACCATATGTTCGGTGATATTGTGGCTTTTGACACCACCTACAACACCAATAGGTATACCTGTCGTGCATTATAACATTTGAATATGTACATTATTGTATGCATTACAATGTATTTTGCATGCATTACAATGTACTTTTATTGAATTATGTTGGCTTATGTTACGCAGGTATTGTATGATCTTCGCGCCATTCACGGGAAAGGACAATCATGGACGACTAGTGACTTTCGCTGCTGGTTTGGTAAGCAACGAGAAGACAAGCGATTTTGCATGGCTGTTTAGACATTTTGTCCAATGTATGGGGGTTGCTCCGAAGATGATTGTTACAGATCAAGATTTGGGGATGAGATCGGCTATTGAAGAGATTCTTGTCGGGACTCGCCACAGATGGTGTATGTGGCATATCATGCATAAGTTGGCCAATAAAGTTCCTGGTCGGTTGTTGCGGGACGAAGATTTCAAGAAAGAGTTCAATGCATGCGTCTGGTCGGATCTGCTTGAACCCGACGAGTTCGAAGAAGAGTGGAATGGAGTACTTGAACGTTACGACCTGGAAGACCATGGTTGGTTGAAGACATTGTACGACTACAGGCAATTATGGATACCTGCATACTTCAGAGATTTCTGATGCACTTTTTATTTGCACTATAAATACCTGCAAGTATACAGAGTAGGTATAGTATAGCAAAAGGTTAGTACCGGGTATCGAACACGGGGAAGATGTACATAAAGTGTCTATCTTCTACTAGAACTCAATTACTATCTGGAGAAGCAAGAATTATTGGAAACTTTTTGAAAACAGTAAATATTAAAAACAGTAAACAACTAAAAACAAGCAAATCACGGAGAGAAAAGTATAGAGATAAGGGGAATTCCAGGGATGTGCTTTCGCTTTAATGGTTATACAAATTCCAAACTACAATACCCTAGCACAGTTAATACTTTTGAAAGGACGAGTCACCTAGCTTATGCTCATGCGAAACAAACGTTGATTACTAACATTAGGGTTGTCAATCCTAACACGTAACTCCAAAAAGCTCCTAAGACCCTTGAAAAGTCCTCACTCTCAATTAACAAGTGCCGTTTTAAAGGAAGCTAACTGTAGTGTCTACTAAGTGGATCTAACTCGCTAGAACTCATGTCACGTTATGAAGCAAGTTGTATTGAATCATACATAATTGTGTCACTCAATTATGAAGCATCATGATTAACTTAGGGAAGAAACAAAGTAAAAACAAAACGGATATTAAATAGAAAACGGAATTGTATAACAGAAGGAAAAGATCTTCAAAATTTGGTAAATCTTGGAGCAAATCTAGGGCTGGTCGGATTCGCCGCCTTTCTTCGGCGGGCCGCCGCACCTTGGACGGCGCGTTGGAGTCCGAGAGACTCTGACTCCTTCGGTGGCGGACCGCCACATGTCCTCCGAGCGGTCGCCGGGCGAGACTCTTCTCCTAGCGTAAATTTCCGAGGCGGGCCGCCACATGCTCTGACCGCCCGGGCGCCGGCGGTCGCCGTACAACTTCGCGGCGGTCGCATCGGTCGCCGTCTCGACTCCCAGTGCATTTTCAGACTATGCGTTTTTACTCCCACTTTTCGGCTCAAATATGCACATTTCTCACAAAACACGTCAAAATACCAAAATGTATAGAATATGCAAATAATGGACATGTAGAGTGATTTTGATGACAAAAACGGACCAAATAATGGCCTTAAAACAGTGCAAAATTCAGAGATTTCCCGATGGGCTCGATGATTAGGACCACCTCTATTTCTGAGTCAGAGAACAGCTTCTATAAAAAATTTCTCAAACCACGGAACAACATTGCCGAATTCTACTTGAATTTCAACCAAGCTGTGGATTTTCAGCGGAATAGTAGAACAAAGCTGGACTACCAAGACGCGACTGCCCTGCCTATATTGGCCACTACTCTGCCTTTCGAGAAACATGCTTCTACTCTGTACACAGATAGTATGTTCAAGAAAATAAAAGAGGAGATTGTTGATGGAAATGACAGATGTCGCGTTTTGGGGTTCTCATCTGCAAACAGTGTTGACACCTACAAACTTGGAGACAGCCTTCGCGATTCCTACTTTGTGAGACATGATAAGACTGGCGACTCATATTCTTGTGATTGCAAACTATTCAGTAGGCAGGGCTATCTGTGCAGCCATGTCTTCTTTTTGTTCCGGAACAATGAAGTAAAAAAGATTCCGGATAAATACTGTGCAAGTAGATGGATGAAGACTCCGCTGGTTAAGGCTGTCCATGGACATGTTGATGAGACTTTACCTACACAGTCCATTGTTGATGAAACCCAAAAGGTTTCAAAGCAAGGGATCTCACTGTTCTATGGTTTTCTTCGTCGATTTGAGACGGACATTGATGTGCTTCGTGCATTCGTAGGTGGATTGGAGGAACTTGGTAATTCACTTCAAGCTGGAACTCCTTTGCCATCCGCTTCTGAGAAGAGGCGAATGATTGAACAGTTTTATGGAATGGAAAGGCCGGAAGTCGTCGAGGTCCACCCTCCGGATGTGGTAAAGACGAAGGGGCACGCGAGCAGCTCCGCTAGTCGTCTGATTTCCAAGAGAGAAAAGGCTATCAAGGATGCTACTAGGCCCCTTAGACGGTGTAAGGCGTGCGATGAGTTGTGCCATCACGACTCTAGAAATTGTCCTATGCTTAAAGAGCTTGAAACAGAGAATGAGCTGCGTAAGGTAAAGAGGAAATCTTGATTAATTTCCATTATAATAGCATTATTGTTCTTTGTGTTGCGTTTTATGCTCAGTGTTTAAGTCTATTTCTTCCCACTTTAAACTAGATTGTTTAAATGATTATTCATTATAAAAGTTATTTTGTGCATTATTGTTATCTATTTGTTACATTAATTGAATTGAGTACTTGTTTCATTTTCAGAATTATTACAGGAGCCGGTCGTTTGGAGAAACAGTATTTTCTATAATTTGAATAACCTTGCATTACAGGCATATTTACATACATAATGCATGTATAAGTGTTACATTATTTGTTATATGCATTGGTATGTCACTTCATTAACATCACAGAATATTGCATTATAAATCAATTTATTTACATTATTTGTATAGTTATATGCATTGTAGTTTGCACAATGTATAACATTAATATGTTCGATAGTTTTGTTATACATTATTCCCTGTATATTGTACATTATTAGGCAATATTTTGTAATTATTAAGTTATCTGAAGCAATTATCAGTTTTGTGGAGCAAACATTTAGTACCTACATATCCAAAACATTCTAAATCACCTAGTTCAGGAGTATTCAAAACATTTAGTACCAAGAAATCGAAAACATTTCAAGATATCCAAAGCATTCGAACCCACGAATTCGATGTTCACCCTTCCCATCCTAAAAAAACATCTAGTTCATATCCAAATCAAAAAACATCTAGTTCATATCCAAATCAAAAACCATCTAGTTGAATCGAGCCCATAATTCTCGACCCACTTTTCAAAGCTGAATTTAGGCGGCCTATCCATCCAATGCTTCGTGGCTTGTGTTTGGTTGGTCCCAGTCTTCGAGTTGTGTGGAGAAGTTAGCAGCACGTCGCAAACTTCATGCGCAACAATTCCAGGCTCTTCGTTACTTTTGCAGTTAGACCGTAGTCCCAATCCTTCTCTTTCTCTCCGAAGTACGTCTCCATATGCCTCATCACATACACCCCCGTGTCCACGGTGCCACTGTTGTTCCTCCACGGCATTGTCACGACATGCGCAATACATTTTTTTCTACACGCCAAAACCAAAAAAATTTGAACAATTGAACATAATGTACAATTTGTGATGTATAATGCACAAAATATGTAGTGTAATGTATATTACCAGAATAGAGGGTGTGTCCCCATATTTCTCTTCAAATGTCCCGTGTGTCTCAGCCAATGTGTGATCAATGATGTTCATCTTGGAATCACCAAGATCAAAACAGACCACATACTGATGGGACGCCCCCCAAATTGGGAAGAAAAACTGCACAACGGAAGCAGCATTACCACACACTATTCTCTCCAGTACATCTAAGAAACGACTACATTATTTAACTACAACTCACCATTTCATACTTGTCCCACTGATAGCTGCCCGTTCCAATTGTTTCCTCCAACACCCTGGTCCAGAATGTATCGAACTGGAATTCTTCCGTCCATTCGGGTTGTGCGTCCACCATTGACTGAATCTGTAGTTTGTTTGTGTTAGCCGTTACAAACTTTAGATAATTATAGTAACGAGACAGAAACATGGAGAGAATGGTGTTCACTCACCCATGGTCTTGTTGAGAAGAAAAGTTTGGAAACTGTCTCCGGCGCCTTGTTCTTTTCCATTGTATTCAGGTAAGAGCTCCATGTGTCGATAACATCGGGGCTCACAGGCTTGTATGACGCTAATGACTGCATCTCGATCTGCACAGTACTCTTCCAGTTGTCGTGGTAGACGACTTGATCCCTGTACATGTTTAACCAGTTAAAACAATTTCATATGTCCCAAAAGCAAGAATATCTAAAGTATAAATTTTACATGTTCTTTTCCGCCGTGCTAAGAACCCAGTAGTAGAGCTGCTTGTCCACTGTGTGTGGCTTTGCGGTCAGTCTAACTACTCTCTCGTGGAATGGAGACCGGGTAGCCAGACTTGGCTTCTTCATTCGTCCGGTTGCTTTCTGCAAAAAATTAAAGACACATAACAATCATTTAGTAGATCTATTACTTTAGTCCTTGTATTAACTGCACTATTCAATACCTCATCCGCATCCGACTCCTGTGTGATCTGTTTCCCTCTTGCTTTTTTTTTATCACCAACCTTTCCACCTCCATGTTTTGGATCTACAAGTTGCGGTGGCTCACTTGTTCGCACAACACCAATCACTACGCCCTTACGGGGTGCAGCAGCCTGTATCTTTAAACAAGAAATAATATAACAATTCAATAATGCATGCCATCAAACTAATAATGCAGAAAATGAAGGCTTCCTTTATATACTCAACCTCCTGCCGAATGTCCATTGCTGCCTTTGAAGATCCATCCCTAGCTGGCTGTTTTCTCTTCGCTGCCGGAACCTTAGCGCGTTTTCCTTTAGTTGTCTGGGTTTTTTTCAAAAAATAATTAATCAAAATGCACTGAATAATGCATACATATATACATATAATGTACAGAAGTACTGTAAATAATGCAAGTTATGCTTGAGATTATATTATTACACAATGCAAGTTATGATTGAGATATTTTTACCTTGATGGCATTATGATTGAGATATTTTTACCTTGATGGTGTCCCCTACGGCTGCACTCTTTGTTTTGTCTTTATTTTTCTCGGCTTTACTCTTTGCCGCTGAATCCACCCTATCCTTCACATCATCGTCACCACTGCTTCTAGGCACCTACAAACAAACGAACACAAATGAAAAGCTGTAATATTGTTACTAATTAATAACACTTAATCATTTAGTTTCATAGAACATACCTCAGTCGCTGCTACACTGGAAGTTTTCTCATGTTGGCCACCACCATCTTTTCATGCCGTGTCCCCACCCTGGTCAGCAGCGCCACCCGGCTCATCTTGTGTTGTATCATCAGTGGTTTTAGTCCCTGAACCACCAGCCCCGTCTGTCGTCTGGGTTTGTTGTGTAGCAAACGGGTCAGGACATTCAAATCCGTCCAGCACAAAAGATGGCCTATCGAAGCCTCTTGCAATCGTCTTCTTCTTGTCGTATGCCGCCATCATTTTTTCCATC
>NC_062968.1:37734086-37808604 GCF_023119035.1 Salvia hispanica | reverse complement strand
TACAAACAAACGAACACAAATGAAAAGCTGTAATATTGTTACTAATTAATAACACTTAATCATTTAGTTTCATAGAACATACCTCAGTCGCTGCTACACTGGAAGTTTTCTCATGTTGGCCACCACCATCTTTTCATGCCGTGTCCCCACCCTGGTCAGCAGCGCCACCCGGCTCATCTTGTGTTGTATCATCAGTGGTTTTTGTCCCTGAACCACCAGCCCCGTCTGTCGTCTGGGTTTGTTGTGTAGCAAACGGGTCAGGACATTCAAATCCGTCCAGCACAAAAGATGGCCTATCGAAGCCTCTTGCAATCGTCTTCTTCTTGTCGTATGCCGCCATCATTTTTTCCATCTCATCAATCCACTCTTGACTGTACTCCTCTTCATCCTCCCTCGCTTGAGTCAAACGTGTAACGATCTCTTCTTGCTCAACCACATGTTCATCCTCCAACCCCAACAACTTCTTCCCAATTTGACTGCCGACTCTTACGCAGTCATCCTCCATCATTTCAATAGGAATCATTTTGAAATCATCTACCCACGTCGAAATCGCGTAGCCCAAGAGAGTGCTTGACTTGATAAACTTATCTCTTATACGCTTAGCTCTATTCCTGCTGGGTCCTGCACCACCTCCTCTGTTCACATCTTCCAATCTCCTTGCTTCCTCTTCCACCAAATACTTATCTTTGTCTATCTGGTCCTCCAATCTCCCAATACCGAACTGGTCGCGCTCAGCCTCCTCTCTTTGTTTTAAGTTTTCCATCGTCCAGCCTTTTACTGTTGGCCAGGCCCGGCTGACTCGCCTCCGGATGTGAACCACGCGGTCCACATACGCCAACTGATAAACACAGAGTTACTGAAGGTCAATAATCCATTTTTTTGTATGCTTAATGCATGAATACATTATTTTTAATGCAAGAAATGAGGGACAGTAATGCATAAGTAAAACAATATATGAAATATGCTTCAATATGACCAAAATTCACTTTTAATGCAGAAAGGGTTTCACATACCAATAAAAAGTGCATAGGCCCGGTGAAATATACAGTTTCACTTCTCTTCCATGTAGGATAGGTGGCCTCCAATACTGATAAGACGTAGCCGCATCAGTTGAGATTCCTAATCTCATCAACGTCGTCGATGAAATGTAGAATCTTCGGCTTCAAATTACCGTCTGCCGGCGTCTCAATTACTGCATTTTCTAGCATGAACATGAACATCCGTTTGAAATCAGGACCACCGTTCACCTCCTGCTTAATCACTTTCGCAACATCACCCGCTGTCATTTTGTAACGACTCTTTCCACAACGTTCTGCAACGTAGTCGTTGAACTGGAATTCGGTTTGCTTATCAACTGGCCTTGAGATTGGTGTTGGCCCTTTTGGAAAACCTAGCGTCAGATGGACATCGTCCTCATCGATCGTCAAGCCTCCACCCCCACACAAAGGTATCTGGCAGCGTGCAAGATTCAATGAGTTGAGAACCCAGTAGGCAATGTACCCGGGGATCTCGCTGATGTTGTAGTGTAGCATGGCCCCGAATCCAAGTTCTTCCACTGCTTCCTTAAACTTTTGTGCTATTGATAAAGGCAGTACATCATCCACAGCCTAATCTATATCCAACCTTGGATGTTTGGAAGCTGCAAAACAGAATAAGTACACAATTACCATTAATGCATAATAATAACTGACTAATGTTAATGAACAATGCAGAAAATGTACTTAAAAATTTAACCAAAACGTATACAACTTCTGCAAACATTAATTTAGCTATGGAATACAGTTGTAATGCAAAAAAACATGACCAAAATGCACCAAAAAATATTACACTATTCATGAAACTTTTCTCTGGTCGAAACAATAATGATGAAATCCAAACAAATAATTCATGAAATTTTAATGAATAATGTTTAATAATTTGTGTCCAACAACAATAATGTTGATATCTAACCGAATAATGCAGATAAAATAACTGAATAATGCACAAAATACACAAATAACTGAATAATTTAATGAACATAACAGATGCAATAGAAATTAAATGCACAAATAAAGGCTAAAAATGTACAAATACTGTTAAATAATGCATCAAACTGCACTAAACACATATATCTGTAATGGTGCAGACCAACCAAATAATGCAGCCAATGAAATGACTAATGTAACAAAAATGGACACCACTTTAAGCAATAATATAATCAGAGTTGAACTAGACTTGTAATGCACAAATAAAGGCTAACAGTGTACAAATACTGATAAATAATGCATCAAAATGGACTATAAGAAGCCCAGTGGTTCTTAAAACTCACGACTTATCAGTGGACACCTCCAACCACATGACCCCTTCTAATAAACAAATACATTAATAATGGTCAATTCCAACCAAATGATGCAGAAAACTAACTGAATAATGTAACAAAAACGGACACCGCTTAGTCAAGCATAATACGGAGAGACAATGGACTTGTAATGCGAAAAATCAAGCCAACAAATGTATAGAAAACGTTCAATAATGTACCAAAATAAGGAAAAGCACACAATCAGTTTCATAAAAATGGCGCAGCGGTCTCACCTTCGGTCTGCGTCGGCTGACTTTTGAATGGGCGGCCTCTCTTCGACATCGCAAATCTAACTGATACAACAACAACAGATACCGCACCAAATTAGTCTACAGAACCAACAAAATCAACATCTTAGTTCCGGAGTCGCGTACTAAAAACAAAATGACCAATTTCAGGTCGAATTCATCGCCAATACTTAACGTCAGAACACATACCACTAAGAAACCAACAATAACATTCCAAAATTGGATAGCCCAACATCTAATACTCACAATTTCGCATTTTATCTAAGAAATCGCACTAAAAATTGGAACTTTAGAAGCGTACCTTAGATGAAACAAGGATATGAACACTGGACCGACGGCGCTCGCGAACTGAAACCGGAACTTCGGGACTCGGAATCGTGGACAGACGCAGCTTTTCGCGGTGAGAATCGAAGTCGCGGTAGGGCTAGGGTTTTCAGGGGCGGCGGCTAGGGTTTGACAGATTTTGAAGATAAGGAGAAGTTATTTGGTCGTGGTTTGATGGGATTGAATGAGAGAGAGTGAGAAGTTGGAAGGTCTATCAAATTCCCGCTTAATTATCGGACCTTCCATTTTCGAACGTGTTCCAGACATTATATGTTTACTATTATACCCTGGTAATGCACGAAATTAAACCAATAATGCAAGACGGGATTAAATTCGATTTTTTAATCTTGACCGTCCACTGCCAATATCCAATGGATGATATTAAAAAGGAGATAGTATCTTAAGGGGTGAAAGTAGCTTAATGCTCCCCTATATATATATATATATATAGTTCTATTAACCACAAATCCACTCTTAAAGACCGAACTAGAGACCGAATCTTGACCACATGATCTTGAATTTGATGGATTAGATTAGATAATCAAAGGTTAATTTTCGCACTTCATTATATACTCAATTTACTTCAATGCGGGGGTATTTTTGTAATTTCATAATTAGGGTAAAAATTTAAAAATTTACTCATGCCCGCTCACGCAATTTCGCTGCATCTTCTTCTCTCCTCTCTCAAAACTTCTCTCCAAACCTAGTTCATCTTCATATCTTCATCTTCCATCAGTTATGGAAAATATAGAAAGTAATCGAAGCATAAAAAATGAAATGGCAATGCCTACAGAGTTTCTTGCAGGACGCCTTGATAAATATAAGCCGACCAAATCCCGGAGATACAAAATGCCAGGAGCAATACGCGGCGGAGTCCGGAGCCATGAGACTGTGTTTGCCTATTGATATGTCGACCGAAATTTGTACAGAGGCGAAGTGGAGATTAACTGAATTGACACGAGAAGCTCTCCATCAATTTCATAGTAATTGATTTGCTTATACAGTTAGGTTTATTACCAAAATGAAGTAATAAAACATGAGAATGAAGTAATAAATTGATAAGATGAAGTAATATAAATGATCTGTTTTCATATGAACTATAATCTAGTTAGTATGAAGTATTGAATTCATATAATGAAGTAATAAGTTATGATAATGAAGTAATATAAATGAAGATCATATAAATGAAGTAATAAGTAATATAAATGAAGTAATAAGTAATATAAATGAATATCAGTTGAGATGGACAGTCAGGCAAGTATGCCACTGATATAAAACATGCAAACTATTGTTAGTGGAAAATTAAAACAAACAATTTATGCCTACAAATTTAGTTCATTATAACAACAATTTAGTTCATTCAGCTGTGTTATTACTTCATTATAACAACAATTTAGTTCAATAAGAGTCGAATTGATGGCATACTTTAATGTGCAAACAACACATCAGTTAAAGATGTTACTTCATTATAATATTTTATTACTTCATTTTTACTGTGATTTACTTCATTATTATGTATTATTACTTCATTTTAGTAATAAAACCTACTGTATAAATAGATCATTTATATTACTTCATTATCATAACTTATTACTTCATTATATGAATTCAATGCTTCATACTAACTAGATTATAGTTAATAGGAAAACAGATCATTTATACTACTCTCTCCGTCCCGCTTAAGATGACACGTTTTCCTTTTTAGTTTGTCCCAACTAAGATGACACATTTCCTTTTTTGATAAATTTCTCTCTCCAATTAATACACTCAACCACTTTCTCTCTCTACTTTAATACTTACACCCACCTTCTCTCTCTCCAATTAAACACTTAAACCAATAACTCCTAAAACCCCGTGCCGGCTAAGCAATGTTGTCATCTTAGCCGGGATCAGAGGGAGTATTACTTTATTATCATAATTTATTACTTCATCTTATCAATTTACTATTTTATCAAAAAGAATATGTAGTTCATTTTAATGTGTTATAACAACAATTTAGTTCAATAAGAGTCGAATTGATGACATACTTTAATGTGCAAACAACACATCAGTTAAAGATGTTACTTCATTATAATATTTTATTACTTCATTTTTACTGTGATTTACTTCATTATTATGTATTATTACTTCATTTTAGTAATAAAACCTACTGTATAAATAGATCATTTATATTACTTCATTATCATAACTTATTACTTCATTATATAAATTCAATACTTCATACTAACTAGATTATAGTTAATAGGAAAACAGATCATTTATACTATTACTTTATTATCATAATTTATTACTTCATCTTATCAATTTACTATTTTATCAAAAAGAATATGTAGTTCATTTTAATGTGTTATAACAACAATTTAGTTCAATAAGAGTCGAATTGATGACATACTTTAATGTGCAAACAACACATCAGTTAAAGATGTTACTTCATTATAATATTTTATTACTTCATTATTATGTATTATTACTTCATTTTAGTAATAAAACCTACTGTATAAATAGATCATTTATATTACTTCATTATCATAACTTATTACTTCATTATATGAATTCAATACTTCATACTAACTAGATTATAGTTAATAGGAAAACAGATTATTTATATTACTTTATTATCATAATTTATTACTTCATCTTATCAATTTACTATTTTATCAAAAAGAATATGTAGTTCATTTTAATGTGTTATAACAACAATTTAGTTCAATAAGAGTCGAATTGATGGCATACTTTAATGTGCAAACAACACATCAGTTAAAGATGTTACTTCATTATAATATTTTATTACTTCATTTTTACTGTGATTTACTTCATTATTATGTATTATTACTTTAAAGCGAATTGACTGTATGGAGTGTTTTAAAAACGAAGTATTTTTTTCTTTATTATGATTTATTCATATGTCAATGTTGATAAAGTTATAACCCCACTGATAAAGTTATAACCTCACATAATAAGAGAGTGAACTAAAGTACTAACGCACTTGAAGTTCAATGAAATAAAAATCTTTTGATGAAGTGATATACTTGTTGAATGATGCAAATGCACGTATGAATGAAGTAGTGATCACTCTTCCTCGTCTGCTCCAGAATCATTTAGACTAATAACCTAATTGAATGAAGTGATGAAACTATTTGAATGAAGTGATGACCTAGTCAAATGAAGTAATATAGAAAATTAAATCATGAAGTAATAACCTAGTTGAATGAACTAATAATCTAACTGAATAAAGTTATAGCCTAGCTGAATGAAGTAAAATCGAAATCGAAATAATGACGATTTCCACACCGCTCAGCAGTTTCTTCATCTTCTCTACCACAGACAACAACTACACCATCTGTTGCAGACTTAATTTAGCCGATCGCGTACAAGCAAAAACGATTTGGTTGCCGATTTGTGGCTACAGATGAAGGAGGAGGCCAGATTAGATATTGATCAGGAACCGATTTTATCTGGCTACTATTATACTTCGATTTTGTGCCTTGATTCGATAGAATCAGCTCTCGCGAATCACGTCTCAATCAAATTGAGCAACCACAGCCTCCCCAGCGACATCCTTTACGATTTAATTTTAGGGATTTTAGTTGATGATTTGAGGGCGGTGAAGGAGAGGGACCCTGCCTGCATCAGTTTCGCACACTGTTTCCTAAACTTCAAAGGCTTCTCCGCAATTCAATCTCATAGAATAGCGTACAATCTATGGTGCAAAGGCAGGAAAGTGATGGCTCCGCTGATACAGAACAAGGTTTTGGAGGCCTTCGCGGTGGATATCCATCCTGGGGCGAGGATCGGGAGCGGTATCCTTCTCCGAGACAGTAGTGGCGTAGCAAAGGGAAGGCAGCAGTGAGATGAAGGAAGGATGGAGAAAGAGAGATTTGATCTTCCAAAATTACCCTTTTATCAATAAAAAAAAAAGATAATATGTAATTATTAATAACCATTAGATGTGATTAATGGATGGATGAGATTTGGTCTCTAGTTCGGTCTTTAAGAAGTGTTCGACATTGATCATAACTCTCTCTATATATATATATATATATATATATATATATATATATTATGAATGTGATCAAATGAAAACTCTAAATATTGTACAAACTCAAAACTATGATCTGGACCATTGAAAAATGTCAACAGATCACAAAAAAGCATCAACAGAAAAATGTTAACAGAATTTCAACGGTAGTTAATGGTTGATGTTGTGTTGATATTGTGTTGATACTGTGTTGACATTAAAATCTTGAAATTTTACACTGTGTTGATATTGTATTGAAAATGTGTTGAAGCTGTGTTGAAGAGTTTTGAGTTTGTACAATATATAAGTTTGCATTTTATCACTACCCTATATATAAATAGTGGAGAAGCTAAAATTAAATAACATATAATAAAAAAAATGGACACTAAGCAAAGTTACTCTTGCAACACGTAGCTTTCAATTTTATTATCTCGATGGTTAATGTAGTCGGCTAACCGACTAAGGGAAGTACTTATATGTATATTACTAATTGCTCTCGGGGGAGGAGAGGGAGGAGAAGAAGAGAAAAGAATAATAAAGTTTAGTTTCATTATGGAGAAATAAAAAGGTTTAGAAAACAAGAACAAAAGAAAAAGAGAAGAGTCATGAATCATAGATTGTAAAGTGTTTACAGAATCAAGAACTTAGTTAAATTAATTTCGTAATCAGGTATGTATAAATCGCACTTTTAATTTTTCATGGATAATATGGTTCATTGTTATATATTGAGCCAAAATATTTTAGATTATGTGATATGACCCTGATATGATTATGAGTTATTTGATATTGATAGGGGATATGATAGGGTATATGATTGGTGCAATTGATATATTGTATGTTATATTGGAGTGAATATTTGAATTATATAGTGGAACGTGATGTGAATATATGATTTGTGAAAGGGATATATTTATATAGTGTATTGGAGTTATTTGATGGAATATAATATGGATATGTAGTTGATGGAATTAATATGTTTTACATATGGCATTAAAAGTACATAAATCATGTGACTAAAGAGGATCTGTGATGGTCTTGCTCTGGATCTGAAAATATTACAGAGGGACCTATAAGTCCAATTACAGAGGGACCTTGGGGTCAAATACAGAGGGACCTATGAGTCCAAATATAGAGGGGCCTATGAGTCCAATTACAGAGGAACCTTCGGGTCAAATACAGAGGAACCTATGAGTCCAAATAAAGAGGGACCTATGAGTCTAATTACAGAGGGACCTTCGGATCATAGAGGAATCCCGGGCAGATACCAGGCTTGATTTGTCACATAATAATAAATTGATCAGAGAGGCATATGCATATCGAAATGAAATTATTTATGATATATGCTTTGTATTGTGTATGATTATATGCGTTGTTTTGTGGATTAATGAAGAGAGAAAGTAAAGTAAGAGAAAGGAAAAAGTAGAGATGGTGTTGTTTTTATTTTTATGAATTTTGTTTATGGAACAGAAAGAAGTTTTGTTTATACAAATGTGTACGTCAGAGGAGTTGATGTGTGACACATAGTCATCACAAGAATTGGGACTTCACCCATTTTCACAAAAAAAATCCAAAGTCTCGCTTTTCGCAACATCATCAAACAATTTCATTTTTCTCATTTGAAAATAGATTGTACCTCTTTTCCGTGGTTGAGCATGATGTGTCGGGTGCTGAACCATCGATAAATGAATTAGTTTGGTCAAGGGATACAAACTAGATCAATATTGAAAAGACTCTTGGGTCCAGAGCTTGAAAGAACGTAAGCTCTGATACCACTCTGTCACGCCCGCCCTTTCTAAGGATAGAAAGAACGTTTTATCGCGACTGGAGGTGAGATATAAGAAGCAGGGAAGAAAGGAGGAATGAGGCAATATCACACTTGGACAGAAATAAACCGAGTAGTAATTTATTTAATCATCAAAATGAGGTATCAGAGTGATCGAGTTTCAGTGTATCTCGGTGCGCAGCGCATTATGTAAAAGATAAATAGTTCAGCGGAAGCAATCAAGAGTAAAAGAATGACGTCATGTATGAAGACACGACCCATTCTGTACTGATAACAAGTAAACTTCAGAGGCTCCACTCAACACCCACCACGACTCGTCATTGCTCAACCTGTACATAGGGAAAACATATGCAGGGCTGGGTACTTGAAAAAATACTCAGTGGACAGTTGCCGAAAACATTTGCATAAAAATATACTTGTGAAGCCAATTTCAAGTGAGCTTTGGGTTTAGCTTTCAAAATAACCCAAGTACACAAAAATTATTTCTTTTCCATAAAATCGGCCGACCAACCATTTTCCATCATCCATACCCTATCTGAAATGTATCCCCCGCGTACCGAGAATGTGGCCACATTCCACGATGGTCGCTGGACCGGCCAAATGCGCGACAAATGGCTCACGGTCCCCACATGGTGTACACTAGCCTAAGCGGGGTTTGCGTCCCACGCGTAAACACGAATTCGATTAAACCTCTGGCAAAGCCAGGCATCCGACACAAAGTAAGGGCAGATAGGTATTCCACAAAAATCCAAAACATGGCATGACAATCATTCATTTCACGTCAAAGTATTTATCATCATCGTGAACAAAGCCCAAAATATACTTTAGTTCGAAAGCCCACCTCGTTTGCTTAACAGATATCGCACTTGAGTATTCCTCGTTCTGAATTTAGTCTCACGGAACAATTCCCTTTAAACAACAAGGTAGTAACACAGCAATCAGCGCGAGAAAACTACTAATTAGAATGCATGCACCATAATTAAAGTCTTTTATCTTGTTTCTCAGTTTTTCTCATATTTTTTATTATTCGGTGGATGCCCAAGAAGTCGCGTGCGACGCCGGTCGGCCGCTCACGCCCAAAACCTCCGTTGGCTCCTCATATTTTCCACCACGATGTCGAAATAAATTCCCCAAAATTATATAAGCGCATAATTAAATTATCGCAACAATGTCCCCTCGAAAATTATATGCATTTCGGACTTAGGATAAATTATTCATCCTTTGCATTATTCGGAAATTAGTTAAATAATTCCCCACGATTAAATTTATTCACTGGCCCAACACGATTAATTAAAGATATGGCCCAAATTAATTATCACCACCCACCTTATATCTCCCATTTTATTTGATGAGCCCAACCCCAAATAAATTAGGTGGCCCAACTTAAAACAATTCTCAGCCCAAAAGAGTGACCCATATACACTCCTTCTAACACTATCGGTTTCCCCTCTCTCCCTTCACCATTTCACCAAAACCAAAATCCCCAATTTCATAAAAGTCCGTCGACTCCTCCGCCACCACCACTCCGACACCGCGCCGACGGCATCGTTGTCGCTGCTACTCGAGCGTCCGATTTCTTTTCCCAAATCGTCACTTCCCCCTTCTCAATTTGAAGAAATCCCCAAATTGGTGAGCCCTAGTTCCACCGTCTCCGACTCACCGCGGTTGCATCCCCGCTGTCCCGGTGTTACGATCACAAAACTTATGTGCCAGCTGGAGTGCCACGTCAGCTGCTAAAACAGAAATGAGAGAAGGCAAAAATGAGGAGTATAAATACAGAGGCCATCTTCTTCAATTGCAGTCATGAAAATAGTGTGTTAGCTTGCGAGCTAGGGTCATCGTGAGAATCCGGTGATCCGGTGATTCTCCGTTGAGCTCGGGCTGAGGATCGTGGATCCGAAGCACTTCTATCTTAGTTTAGTTCGCATTTCATTATCGTTCAATTCCTTTGTTCTTATTTGATCATCTGAATCTATCAAATCATCTGTATTACAATCTGCAATTGGTGTTATTAGTTGATTACTTGAGTTCTCTGTTTTTGTATAAATTGTGGTGTTGATCTTGTTGATTTGGCATTGATTGGTGGTGTTGTGGTGTGGATTGTGGAGTTGTTGTGTCGATTACGCTGTGGATTGTGCGTAGGTGTGATTGAGCTTGCGATTTCAGTTCTTCCATAACTAAAATCGCAACAAATGGTATCAGAGCCAACGTTCCTCGGAAAATGATATCGGCGACGCGATTGACGGAGGCGGAGAAGATAGAGTTGGAGTGGGAGAATGTATGGGAGAGGATTGGGGCATCTTTCTGCAAAATCCAGCGAGAACAAGAGGCGAAATTAGATAAGATACTAAGGTCACTTCAAGATCTGCGCTCGACGATGGAGACGAAGGATGCGAGTTCTT
This sequence comes from Salvia hispanica, assembly GCF_023119035.1. NCBI lineage: Eukaryota > Viridiplantae > Streptophyta > Magnoliopsida > Lamiales > Lamiaceae > Salvia > Salvia hispanica. Next base: position 37,797,491 of record NC_062968.1, on the reverse strand, counting down.
GCAGCTGTAAATCACAATTGGAGCTTCCTAAATTCTCCGACGATCTGGATTTTCATAAATCAATTGATGTTGATCTAGAAATTGCTGATGAAGATCTAATGGAGCAACATAGCGGTGGGAGATATGGAGGAATGGATATAGATTTGAAGATTGGAGTGGAGGTAGCGCTGACTCCGTGGCAGAAAACAGAGGAGCCGCACAACTCAAAGTCGACGGAGGTGAACTCTATTGACTCTAAATCACACGTTTTGAGCTTCTCTCATAACTCAACATATTATTCAGTGAGAAATTCAGTGAGAGATTTAGATCTTTCTAAAATTGTGGACGATGGTTCAACTGAGCAACTTAGTGGTGTTGTTGAGGAAGAATCGATGATGTTAGGGAAGGATGTTATTGGTAATTCTGAAGAATTTGGAAATTATAGCAGTTTTTCATTGCAATTTTGTCTTGATGCAAGGGTTGGTGGTGGAAAAATCGACCATGGCAAGGTGATAAAGGGCATGGAATTAGAGCAGAATCAACTCAAGGGAACTGAATGTCTATCTCATGCTCGACAAAATGCCTCACTGAGAGAGATGATTGTTATTTTACCTATCTTAGCCTATTGTTGTGTGCCTGTGTGGCTGTTCATTTGGTATCCTAAGCCAAGGGTAAAGATGAAGCTAGAAGAAGGAGCTCTAGAAGTTCGTCCTCATGATTTCTTGAGGATAAGGAATATCAAATTGTATAGTGAACATGGTTGCTTAGTATCAAATTGGTTGACAATGGAGGTGAAGCAAGAGTTGCATAAGGAGAAGATGTCCTATACGATCACAAAACTTATGTGCCAGCTGGAGTGCCACGTCAGCTGCTAAAACAGAAATGAGAGAAGGCAAAAATGAGGAGTATAAATACAGAGGCCATCTTCTTCAATTGCAGTCATGAAAATAGTGTGTTAGCTTGCGAGCTAGGGTCATCGTGAGAATCCGGTGATCCGGTGATTCTCCGTTGAGCTCGGGCTGAGGATCGTGGATCCGAAGCACTTCTATCTTAGTTTAGTTCGCATTTCATTATCTTTCAATTCCTTTGTTCTTATTTGATCATCTGAATCTATCAAATCATCTGTATTACAATCTACAATTGGTGTTATTAGTTGATTACTTGAGTTCTCTATTTTTGTATAAATTGTGGTGTTGATCTTGTTGATTTGGCATTGATTGGTGGTGTTGTGGTGTGGATTGTGGAGTTGTTGTGTCGATTACGCTGTGGATCGTGCGTAGGTGTGATTGAGCTTGCGATTTCTTCCATAACTAAAATCGCAACACCCGGTTTCAGACCAGCGTTGCCGCCGTCTCACCCAAACGCCGCTGCTGTCCTACGAAGGAAATAGTCGCTACTATGCAGTCTCCTCGCCGGAATCGCCGCTGCTCGCTGCCCCTCACTGTTCGGCAGCCCCCGAACAGCCCCGAATAAACTTCGATTCGCCCCGAAACAACACCGAACAGCCCCGAAACCGCCCCGCAACGCCCCGAAAGATAAGTTCTTTACTTCCAACTTATGTTCTTTTGGCGTTCTGATTTAGTTACAGCGGGGTTCAATTCGGGAAGTTCGTTTGATGGTGATTGTGTTGTTTGATCGGTGATGTTTCAATAGATGTTATTGATTTAGTTACTGATGTGGGAGTGATGTATGATATGCTATGTATAACAATGATCAAGAGGGGAAAGGTTTTATACCTCCAAACACGATATTGAATTGTGAAATTGTGGAACTGAAAGGAGTAGTTTTCTTGGACCTGGCAGACTCGTCTCTGTCACCAAATTGTATATGCTTGATTTCTAAAAGAATTTGGGAGGATTGATATATGAACTTTGAATGAAATTACCTATGACTTGGGATGATTATTGAATGAAGACTAGGCAACCCTTCACTTTTTTTATTTCTGCCGTGAATTTCATAGGAAGAGATAAGCTCTCATTGTGATCAATACTTGGAAAACAAAAGGGAAATATGGAATGGGTATTACCGTGAAGCTGCTATGGCAGAAGTTAGAAACAGAAAGGTGATGAATCTTGTGATGCTCACTCTCTCTGTTTTCTCTCAATTGTTTTTGCTAGGAAATCAAATTGTGATTGTGACGAGGATGGAAATCAACCGAGAACTTGAGGGAGTAAGACAAGGAATTGATTGGGATTAAATCCCATTTAATCGTGTGATTAAATGGTAATTATTTGCTACATTAAGCTGTGAATTAATCACAATGATTAGGAGTTAATTGGTGATTTATTTTTGTAGGTACCGGCTGCAGAGTGGGGTGGAAACCGATCGACTTATTGGAGCAGACATGAAGAATATAATCACGCGGGGGAATCTGCCGTGAAGGAAGGAATAATGATTGGGCTCAAAGATTATACATCTCCCACATTTTATTTATTTGAGTTTGGACCTCCATTATTTTCCATAACCTAAAGCCTTTTGTAGAAAATAAACATTGGACTATATTTTAGTTCATAGGCCCAAATATTTACTTTACTTTTCGCATCTCTTTTTATTAATTAAAGTTCACTGAAAACACTAATTAATTTCGTTGTCCCGTTCCCAACAACGTATCACCCAATGCAACAATTAATATTTGGTGTTGTTCCAAATATTAATTTCCTCGATCGATCCTTGATTTCAACCACGCCGCGTAGTACGTATAGTACTTAAATTTATTTCCTACAAGATCGAAAATATTCTGCTCCACCAAATTAATTCACACCACACGCACTCCCCTTCGCGCAATCCATAGATAAATAGTCCCTTGGTGTTGTACCAAGTACTATAATAATTCACCGATATCCACTTGATTAATAAATCAAGATTTCATATGTCACAAAGTTAATAAAGAACTAAAAGAATTCACCGCTCCAAATAATATTATTCGTGCCAACCTAAAAGATTTAATTCTCCGTTCCGCGAGAAATCAAAATATTATTATTAGAAATTCCATTTCTATCACCATACCGCATTCAATAGGAAAAATTTTATTATCCAAAAATCGCGGGTGTTACACATCATGAGAGTGAGAATCTAAACTCTTTGCCTTATCAATGTCATCAATATTCTGGTCTTTACAAAACACCACATCACGGCTTCGTATTACCTTTTTCTCAACAGGATCATACACTCTGTAACCAAACTCATCTTGATCATATCCAATTAAGATGCACTGCCTTGCTTTAGCATCTAACTTTGACATCTCATCTCTAGAAACATGAACATAAGCATTGCAACCAAACACTCTCAAACGATCATAAGAGGTGTTCTTCCATGTCCAAACATTTTCTAGAACATCACCATGCAAAGCAATCGTATGAGTCAGATTAATAACATAAGAAGCAACACATAAAGCTTCTCCCCAAAATGATTGTGGAAGTTTCGACTCCAGTAGCATGCATCTGACCCTATCCATCAATGTTTTGCTCATCCTTTCAGCCAACCCATTCAATTGATGCGTCTTTGGTGGCGTCTTCTGGTGTCTGATCCATTGTTGCCTACAATACACCTCAAACGGTCCACGGTACTCACCACCATTGTTTGTCCTGATGGACTTCAATTTCGTTCCAATCTGTTTTTCTGCTAAGACCTGAAACTCCTTGAACTTGCCAAACACTTTATCTTTAGTCTTCAAGACATATACCCATAGCTTCCTAGAATGATCATCAATAAATGTCGCAAAATAAGATATACCACCATTAGTATTTACCTTTAAAAGACCACAAGCATCTAAGTGAAACCAAATCCAATATATTTGGTTGCCAATGAGGAGGATTATTTTTTAAAGATACTCGATTTTGTTTCCCCTCTAGGCAATGAGAGCACTTTTCAAAACTAGAACTTTGAGCACCTGGAAGAACATTCTTCTTCACCAAAGTTTCAAGTCCATTGACACTAATATGACTCAACCTCTTATGCCACACTTCTAGTGAACACTGTTTTCCAACAACATTCACTGAGTCATTTGAAACTGAAGCTTCCAACATATACAAATTTTTCTTCAACTTCGAACCTTAAGCCAATATTAGGGACCCTTTGCTAATCTTCCATTTTCCATCAACAAAGTTATTTCCATAACCATCACTATCAAGTCTCCCAATGGAAATCAAGTTCAGCCGAACATCTGGAGCATGTCTAACATCTCGAAGTAGCACTGTAGAACCATTCTTCATTTTCAGATGAATATTTTCAATGCCTATAACTTTAGTAAGACCATTGTTGCCCATCCTCAATGGACTAAAATCACCTATGGTGTACGTGCTGAAAAACTCTCTTCTGGGAGTGACATGGACTGCGGCACCGGAGTCACCAATCCAACATATATCAGAAGATACCAAATTAATATCATGGTCATCAGAAACAATGACAATATCATCACTTATAGCAGCAACAACACGGTCAATGCTATCTTCTTCAGACATCTCTGTATTCTTATTATTCTCATTCTCTTTATTCTTCAAAGACCAATAATTTTTCTTGATGTGACTGGCTTGTGGCAATAATAACACTTAACATCCTTGTATTTGGATGATCTAGACTTGCTTTTACTCTTTCCACTATTACCTTGACCTCTATTTGGATTTCTCTCCCTCTGCTTTGTAAACAAGACATCATTCTGCGACGATATGCCTTGAGTTTTCCTTCGAATCTCTTCATTGAGAATTCCATTCTTTGCATAATCAAATGACATTTTTTCTCCAGGAGCAGAGTTAGTGTGCGAGACTCGAAATATCTCCCAAGAGTCAGGTAAAGTATTGATTTAACACGCCTTGAAACTCGTTCACATGATTCGATATAGACGAGCCTTCAGAGTATCTCAAATTAATCAACTGTTTTCGTAGATAAAATTTGTTGTTACATGTATTTGAAGCGTACAACTTCTCAATAGTATTCCATAGTGTCTTCGCATTTTGTTCATTTTCAAGAAGATTGCAAACATTGTCGTCCACCCACATTCGGATATAACCACGCACCTGTTCATGCTCTAAAGCCCAATCTTCATCATTCTTTGACTGCGGTTTCTCAGAGGTGAATAAAGGTTGATGCAAACTTTTCACAAATAAAAGATCTTTCATCTTGCCCTACCAAATGTGATAATTCATTCCATTCAAGGAAACTATTTTGTTAGTATTAATTGCTTCCATAATTCAAGCAAATCAAACAACCACAATCGTGGCTCTGGTACCACTCTGTTGGGAGGAATGATCTAATGCTGAGGCGCAACAGATAAACAAATCTCCCCAATTGCAAGAATATGATAGGAGCACAACATAATAACACCTATTGTGGACGAATCAATAATATGATAATGATAAACGATAATAGAAAATATCAACACCAATATTTCACGTGGAAAACTCTCTTCATGTGAAGAGATAAAAACCACGATACCCACCGGTCTACCAAATCCACTATCACCAAAGAGAGAATACAACCAAGAAGTTTACAATGATATCTGATCCTTAACAATACAACGAAGACATTAGATAATCAATACACCTTCAAAATAGATTAAATAAACATCTCAAGAAACTGCAGTCACGTTCAGAAATTTATAACTGAAGATCTAATCGTTCAAATTCAATTTTCTTCAGTCGGAATGAAGAACCACGAGTCTTCTACCACCAGTTAAAGTTTCAAGTCAATCGTACAACGTTTGGATCTCCGATCAAGACAAAACTCGAGACTGCGCAGTGCATAAACTTGAAGAACACTCTTTTCCCCCTTCTCTCAGTCTACACGCTTTTCTCTCTCTCTCTCTCTCTCCTCTCAATATTGCGGCTCCTACACTCTTGGTAGGTATTTACAAGTTCTCCATTGACTTATTTAAGTAAATAAATGAGCAAATACTATATGGGTCTTTTTTTCCACATGTTGGGAGCCATAACCCAACAGTATTGTCTCATGAAGATGAAGGGGATGATTATTCTCTTCGATAAAATCATTTACTTTATGCATACCATTCACATATGTCACCCCCAAATCTTACTTTACAATTTGTTCGAGTCTTAAGTCGAGGATTGAGCGTCAAAGAATCTCTTTTGTCTTTCCTGATGCACTCGTTCATTACAACAAACATATTTATATGATGTTATTCGACCCGTTTTTTTTTGCATTTGTTAAAATAGTGTTTCCTAACTCCAAATCCAATTTTTCCTCCATATTAACCCTAGAACATCCAAGCATCATCTAAGCTATCAAATTTCATACCTAGGCTTAAAATCAGCATTTGAACTCAAATTCATAAGTGACTGCAAAATTCTGTTATCCACAAAATGAAAACATATAAGGTAAACGGCTGCAAACAGTATGTATACTCCAATATTAAGTTCCTCTGAGTATTTGGGTACAAGATAACAAGTTCTATAACAATCAAAACAGAAAATGTATTCATGAGAAGACAATTTTGAAAATATATAATTTCACTACAGAAAGTCTTCATAAAGCACTAGTAATGACAAATTTAATACCTGAGATCATTGGCAATTCAAGCTATTTGAGAAATAATAATGAAATTGGTATTGAGCACAAAGGAGAGCGGAGGTTGCGTTGTAATGGTGTGGAAGAATAAAAACTAGAATGAATTAGTTTCCATATTCAAGAAAGAGAAAAGGAGGGAAAGAAAGTTTTCGAAGAGAGGAATAACGTTAAATGAAAACGTGAAAGACGTTGTCAATTGAATTGTGAATCTGAAAAACAACACCATTTTGCCGACTCCGAAACGCAGCATTTTAACCACAACAGCCCCTGCTTTGATTTCTCCATAGCAGGAAATCACAGTGGATCCGTTCCCTACTAATACTACTAGTTAAAATAGATTTGAACATGAAAACATAATCTCCTTGAGAGTTTTTCTATTCTTACATTTTTATGGCTTAATAAATGAAATGAAGATTCAGTTCTCTTTGCTGCTGCCAAACCATATATTTTGTCCTGTATTTCTAATATCATATTACAAGCATGAATACGAAAATCACAAGATTAGTAAATTCTATTAATTATATATTGTTATGATAAGAGTTTAATTATGTTAGAAAAAATTAGTAGCATTTTCAGACACAAAAAATTCTTTAAAGTTATTAGATAGTATGTTGTGAATTTTACCAGTCAGTGTGATGAAAGTGTGTAAACTAAACTCATAATCACATTAAATATTTCTAACTGGAAATAGAACTAGTATATGTGCTCATTAGTTGATATATTCAGTAACTATTCATATTAAGCGAATTTTAAATACTGAATGTGAAAACTTTTGTGCACAAATGAAGGGAATAAATATTGAATAATAAATTATCTACAATTAAATCAATTAAATAAACTAAAAACATAATTTTGTTTTCTAACTTTGATTTGCTCTAATCAATTATGCCCGACGCATGTATCAAAAATTTATGTACTTTCATATCAATAAAATAAATGACATGTGTTTATGATTTTGCACTTTTTATATTAGAGATCGAAAAGTGTTCTAACTTTTAATTAATGTGTGTTTTTGGTGTATTTTATTTGTTTCGAAACTTAATTGATTATATATGTTTTTATTTGTATAATCAACTCTAATTATTTACATTTATGAGTTTAGAACATTCATATCACATGTGTTATTTTATAAATTTACAATTTAGAATTTTATAATAATGGTAATAGAAAAACAATTAGGTCTTGGATATATAATTTGTTTTAATAGTCATAGGCCTGGGCCCGTTATTGATTCAAACTAATCAAACAAATTGTAGCCCAACCCACATCATGAAAACCTAGCTATATATTTGAGACTTTATCTCTCCCCCATTTCCTCATTAGGGTTTTTGAGAAGCAGCTTCACCCAGACCTCTCTTATTCCTCCACCATCCGAGAGCCATGGTACATCTCTTAATTCACATTCTCTTCAGTTGCGTTAATCAATTTATGATTCCAAAAACTTGTTTTACAACCAACGCGTGATCTACAGACGGTTTTTGTATTTTTAATCGATTATAGTTATAATTTTTTGTTTGTTTCCCCCTCCCCTTGAACTATGATTTTATATTTTTGAATGCTTATTATTGAAGTTGTTTGTTCCTCCATGTCGCTCATTTTTTTTCATAGTTTTGAGTTTAAATATCAGTTTAAGAAGCATCAGGGTTCATACGAATGGCTTATAGGCTATTTTGTCAATTTTGCGTTAGTGATGCATTGGGTAGCAGACTAGCAGTGATAGGAATTAAGATGAATTGATGTTTAAATAGTTATTCATCTAATTTGATTTATATGTTCATTCTACTCAGTCATTTAAATGACTGAGTAGTATTTCTGGTATTACGTGATTATTATTCCTATGAATACATTGTTTTAATAAAGCGTAAATAGTCCATGTTATCTTTATATTGATCTTCCATCTCTAATTTATATTGATCTTCCGTGCTAGTAAGATTCTACTTTATATTGATCTTCCGTCTCTAATTTTTACATAATGTTGCTTTTGCTATAATAGTCGAAGAGAAAGACCAGAGAGCCAAAGGAAGATAATGTCACCCTTGGACCTGCTACCAGGGATGGTGAACTAGTTTTTGGAGTTGCTCACATTTTTGCTTCATTCAACGACACCTTCATTGTAAGTGCATATCAAAAATTGGTAAAATACTTCTCTAATAACTAGTTAAATTAAGTAATTCTAACCAAATCTTTCTTGCAGCATGTCACAGATTTGTCTGGGCGTGAAACCATGGTCCGCATTACTGGTATGGTTTGGCTTTTTATAACTTTATCTCATTTTGCTCCTTATTTATTGGAATTAAGATATTTTCTGGAATATTGTCATGGTTGTTAATTTGAGTATATCACTCTTGCTACTTGCAAGAAAGTACGCACTATATATTTGCTTCATATATGTCAAGTAGTACGAGTACATAATTAGCTATACAGGGCAAGTGATGAATCTCATTTTAATGGGTAATGTGCATCTGAAACCTTTATGATGCTTTATCACCTTGGAGAACTGATGTCCTGCGGTAATACTAGAGTTCATGTTTTTCTGTTATGTATTTTTCTATTTATATGATCTATGTTTTTCCAATTGAAAATTTTCTCTGTATATAGGTGGAATGAAGGTAAAAGCTGATAGGGATGAATCGTCTCCATATGCAGCTATGCTTGCAGCACAGGATATTTCTCAGAGATGCAAGGTTTATACATCATATTGTTTTGCAATTACAGGACTAACATTTCCTTGGAAGTGATATGTATCTGCCATCTTTTTGTTTGAGGTGATTAGTTGTTTACTGATGGTTGCCTTTTCAGGAATTGGGAATCAATGCTCTTCACATTAAGCTTCGTGCTACTGGTGGCAACAAGACCAAGACGCCTGGTCCTGGTGCCCAGTCCGCACTGAGAGCCCTTGCACGTTCAGGCATGAAGATTGGTCGTATTGGTATGTTGCAGTTTTATTTGACAATGATGATCATGGATTCATCTACTTTTGCCTTTCATTTCATTGGTTAATATATTTTAACCTGTTTTATCTCCAGAGGATGTTACTCCCATCCCAACTGACAGCACCAGGAGAAAGGGAGGCAGAAGGGGAAGGAGGCTGTGATCTGTCCTCTGTTATCAGGAATCTTGCAAATGTGGTTGGGATCCTTTTTTTTCAAGTTGAAAATTTTGTTATTCAGATTTTGAACAATTTTAGTTTAAACATGGAAATCTTATGTTTGATCTTTATGGATTATCAACAATGAAGATGGTTGTTTTCTAGAGATTATCCATACTTTCTTTGACTTAATTTATTCTCTAGTTGGGTTATATTTTCCTTGGGTTCTATCCTTATTATCTTCTCTGTTTGTTTGTCTTAATTTTTTTGCATGTATTGATGGCTTCTGATGCCTGTTATTTTAGACTAAGGATTGAACGTTTTATTATGTGTTAGAATTTCTTATGTTTGGACCCCATTAATGGGTATGTAACTATTTCTCTGTAGCCATTTAATGCCAGAGTGTATGTTATGAATCCCTATATTGAAAATCCATTAAACTTTGTCAGCTGAATTTATTCTGTGGTAGTTGATTTTCAGTAATGGTATATGACTCCGTTGTGAGTTTAATATTTTTTAAACAAACTTTTGCTTTACATTTTGATCACAGAATCCTAGAAAAAACTATATTCGTGAATTAACTGAAGTTGATGTTTATAGTTAAAGATAAAGATATGATTGAGTAAAATATGATTTAGCATATTTTAATTACAGTTATTCTAATTTAAACATTATTGATTAGTTTTCGTAAATTTTTCATTAGATAAAAATGTTCTTTCCTACGTTAAACGTGTAGTTCCATCCCTTGAAGTTGGAGGGATTAATAAAGTATCCTGAATTAGTTCCAAGGTAAATTGACATTATTTTGGCAAACTTACAATTCTATTTTTCTTTTAATAGGTTCGTATTAACTCTAAGGTGTATATAATTAGAATATTAATGCAAATAATTCTTCGTGCACCCAAATAACTTGTTTTTGTAGCGACATTTATTATTGGATTATTTTAATTTAAATCCTAATGCACCTAATTTGCGGTTATTATGGCATACTCCGTGTTAAAGAAGTTTGCCGTTGAATAATAAAGTTTTCATTATATGTTTCATTAAATTCACCATTGAATTCACCCGAAGTATATTTGTTCTTTCTTAGTACTCCCTACGTTCCATGTTATTATAGTCAAAATTCTATTTTTGAAAGTTTTGTTTCATGTTAATATAATTATTTTTCTATCATGGAAAGTTTTAAGTTAATTGAGTCATTTCTATTTTTTTATAAAAGTATGTCTATTTTTACTTTATTCTCTATTCATTTCTCTTATTTTACTCTTTCTTACTTTTTTCACCATTAATCTAATAAACTATGTTAAACTCCATGTCGAAAAGAAATGCATCTATTAACAAGAAATGAGGAAGTACTGTTTTATTTCTCTTGTATTTTACTTTTTCTTTAGTTTTTTTTTATCTAATTATTTCTTCTACTTTTTTTTTTTCATTTAATTTTAATTCCCGTGCCTTATATTAGGGGTGGGTAAACGGTTTTCGGTTAATCGGTTAACCAAGAACCGAACTGAAACCGGTCGGTTATCGGTTAACCGATAACCGACATTTACGGTTATCGGTTCGGTTCCGGTTTTAAGTTTTGCTAAAAGTCGGTTATCGGTTATAACCGACCGGTTATCGGTTATAACCGATAACCGTCGGTTATAACCGGTAACCGAATTAAATTCAATTTTAATTTCAATTATATGTTTATTTAATACTAGAATAAATTATAATTTACTTCAAACTTTGTCACAATGGAAGAAATTGTAATTTATATCTAAATTTTGTCTAAATCAATGTCAAAAAAAGTCCATTTTAATTTGTGTCACTATCAATTAGAGTATTATACTTATAAATTTATATCTCAAAGTCAATAAAGTTCTTAAGAATTACTATTTTAATTTTAAATATAGAATAACCCTTCACTTATTATTGGAGATAAGTTTTTAAAGTATAGAATATAAATCATGTAAAGTTCAAGTCTTTTAAAGTGCCTAAACAATTTATATATTACTTTTAAATAGGAGTATAATAATAATAATAATAATAATAATAATAACAATAATAATAATAATAATAAAGTAGATGAAAAGTTAAAAGTTAAAACTATAAATAATTTTAAATTCAATTATAATTTTAATTAATAATAACAGAAATTGTAATTTACTTTTAAACTTTGTCACAATAGAAGAATCTGTAATTTACTTCCAAATTTTGTCAAAGTCTCATATTGCATATTTGCAATGTCAAAAAAATCTATTTTAATTTGTTACCTATTAGTTATTTATACTTATAAAGTTATAATATATCAAATTCAATAAAGTTTCTAAATATATTTTTAAATACAAGATCTCTCAAAGTTAACAAGTGCTTAAGCAATACTACTATTTTAAAAATAAGATAACCTTTCATTTATTATTAGAGAAAAGTTTTTAAATTTTAGATCATTTAAAGTTTAAGTCTATTAAAGAGCCTAAAAAATATATCATATATGTATTGCTTGTAAATAGGAGTATAATAATAATAATAATGATAATAATAATAATAATAGTAATAGTAATAATAATAATAATAATAATAATAATAATAATAATAATAATAATAATCTATAATTTACTTTTAAATTTTGTCAAAGTCTCATATTGCAAATTTGCAATGTCAAAAAAGTCTATTTTAATTTGAATTAATTTATTATGTAGGATAAAATTGAATGATTATGACTAAAATGCAAAAAAATATGATAAAAAATTTGACGTTTTTGGTTTTACAATCATGCAGAAATGCGTAGAATTGAGAATACACAAAATCAATTAACAATCTTTGTGAGAAAATTTCAGAATTTTATATATTATAGATTGAATCATTGAATTGAATGATTGATCATTGAAGGATGGCCGTGAAATAGTTAATTCAACTTTCGGTGATAAACTAATAGTGTGATTAGGTGTAGGTTGAGTTATCTATCACAACCTTAATCATGCAAAATAAACATTTGAATAAGTTAAATCAATTCGGTTAGTTCGGTTATAACCGAGAACCAACCGGTTCTAACCGAGTCGGTTAATTAAGTAACCGAACCGAAGACCGGGTCGGTTCCGGTTAGTTTTTTGAAGGCATTTTGGGGTCGATTAACCGACCGAATAACCAGCCCTAACTTATATAGGTCGAAAGGAATATTTTGTTAACCAGTGCCGTAAATGTGATCGAACGCTACTACTCTAACTATTATCCAGAATCTAGAGGATTTAAAGTACTAACTAGTACGTGGGAAAGAAAATAGTCAAATACAAATTGAGATTACGTATCAAGATGAGATTTTGGTGGCAACCAACTGCAAATGCACTGGATCATGGATCAGTTTGGATTCTTGACTTAAATTTAATGCTAGTCGATATGATTTCGTCAATACTTATTTGACTATTCTAATGTGTAGTGGAGTATTTCACTTCCAAGAACTCGGCCAGATTTGAAAACTGATGACTTTTCTAATTTGCTCAAAATTTACCTTGATGACGATTGAGTAACATCAACTAAATTAATTCCTCAAAAGTAAAACATTCGGTTAATGTAATTAAGATAAAATTGTAAGAAAAAGATGGACTGCGGCGACTTAAACAGAAATATAAGAGTGGAGAAATGAAAAAAGCGTGGGCATTCAAATCCCACTAAGTTCCTAGTGAGATCCAACTACTTCTCACTCATCCAAATCAAATAGTAACTCATATATTCTCCATACACACTCATTGACACATCTGTGAATTCGGTATAGGTACTTTTGTTTGCATTAATCACTAGTATAAGTAAATTTAATCACGTTTAGCTAAACAGAAAAAAAGGGAAATGGAATCATGAGTACATTTTCCTCTATCATTATTATCTCGAATTGTCGAATTTGGCTAACAAGGGAATCTACTATAAAATCCAACAACATCAACTTTTTCACAACACTAACGCATGCCATACGAATATTGTTATGTATACTTTTTTGTTTAGAACATCTACAACCATTTATCGAGAATTGAAGAGAGAGAAGTGTGGAGAGAGGTTATCGAGAATTTTGTTTAAGAAGTGAGATGAGATCAGAGAGAGGAGAAAAAAAAGTCAATGAATTTAACATTTGTTCCCTTTTGATGCCTAGGGGGAAAAAAAGGAAAAAGAATGGACGCCAAATGATATATTGAATTTTTCATGTCCTATAGTGATATTTTTTCGAATTCAGAAACTTAAAAGGTGCAAAGTGTTTTTCCCTAAACAAATTTAAAGTTCACTCTATAATCAATAGATGAAAACTCCCTGGATCGATAGAAGGATCTAATTTTTTCTTAAGATCGGTAGAAAAGGCTTCGATGTCACCCCGATTTGCAGAATTTTTTGAAAAGAAGAAGATTTTTTTAATATTTATTTCATAAAATTAAAATTTATCTCTTATTAAAGTAAATTTTGTTATTCTTAGTCATTTGTTCATTTCATTTCATTCCATTCCACTTCCTTCAAAATTGAAACCTTGATCCGTCACTTGGCGCACATATTTTAAGAAAATAATTGATGAATGTTGGCAGATGTATATTTAGTAGAAAAATAATACTGTATGCACTATTTTTTTTCCTTTGCACAAGAGTATGTACTTTTTAATTTTGGAAACTCTTTTATCTCTAATGAGGTAGAACTCATTCTCCATTAACAATGCTATAATGAGGTAGAACTCATGCTTTAATTACTTTTGTGTCAACACCAAAAGGCAATCAATGGGCACTCAAAAGCTAACAAAACCATTACACTAATGGAATTACTTTTTCTTTGTATCTCCTTTTACTTTACCAATTGTGAATTAAAATTTATATCCAATTAAAAGTGTATAATCTTGTAGAACGGAAGGAGTGCTATTACTAACGGTCTCACTGTATGGTTCATTTTGTAAAAAGAGTTGTTTGTAAAACTGAAATATCATATCCAAGTGATATACTACTTTTTTTTGGATGCCAAATAAAACGGATGTACCAAGTATTATACACATACCCTTTAGAACAATAATAATTTAAGAATAATAACGATAAAAATATATAATACTACTAGAATAGAGCTTATTAAACGTGCAATTTTTAACCTTTTCTAAATGTGCAATTTTTAATTACTTTTAAACGTGCCACGACTTCAATACGTACATAAGCTTAACCCATGCCAAAAAAGCACATGAGAAAGAAAATAAATTAGAGTGGACATTCTACTTTTGGTATAAAAAGTTTCAACTAGGATGTTAGAATATTTACATCTTTTTGCTTTTTGGCATCATGATTTGGTGTTAAATACTTATACATATGAAACTGAAGGGAAGGTAAATTCTAAAAAGTGATGGGGGAACTTCCACACCAAAATTATGAAACAAAACACATAAATAGAAACCATATAATAGTTGTAGATTTCACTTTTTCAAAAAAAAAAGAGAGATTGATTTATTTCCTCCTTATGCGGTTGTTTTGTTAAAAGGACGTTTTTCTCGCCACAATCTTAATGCATAGTGCTCAATAAAGTGTGATATTGAGAGTTCAAATTGATGTTATTCCAGTTCAAAAAAAATGGGTTATATTTTCTTAAATAGTCTATTAGTAGTATTGTACATATACGCTACATATAATAAATATAGCTCATTTAGATGCAATAAATAAAATTTGAATAGGACATATCATATCATATATGATCTTGAAGAGTGGTAAAGGAATTTTACTTGTGGTCATCTCAGTCTAGAACCTATATATAGATGAGTGGGTAAAACTTGGACCCCCAC
Organism: Salvia hispanica; assembly: GCF_023119035.1. Classification (NCBI taxonomy): domain Eukaryota; kingdom Viridiplantae; phylum Streptophyta; class Magnoliopsida; order Lamiales; family Lamiaceae; genus Salvia; species Salvia hispanica. Next base: position 37,782,141 of record NC_062968.1, on the reverse strand, counting down.
TTAAATCTATTTGTCTTATACTAGGATCAAATAAATAGTACTCCACTAAATACTTATAACTTAGCTGCGTAATATTGACGTCACATTGATATAAAAATATGTTATATATGTGTGTAAAGAATATTGTTAATTCTATGGTATTAGTGTTGTTAATGATACTAAATATCATAAATTCAAAGTTCACTCCCTAACTTTTCTACATCTCAATTTATAAATGTATGAGTTCCACGAATTAAAAAAAGATATAGTAAGGGCAAATTACGAAACGATCATTTTTTATCATTATTATACTTTCTTCTATTCAATTTTTTATTTGGATATATAAGAAGCATGCATGTGAGCTTTCTCAAACCGTAGAGATCATCAATCACATAAAGAAATTTTAATTTTTTGTGCATCCTATTACTCCATTTGACTTGTATTATTTTTTATACTAATCCTACATAGGAAATGTCACCTCAAGGAATTATATACATCACTAAATCATTTCATCATATATAACCAATTTACATTTGACATATTACCTCTATTCTTTAAAAATATCTACTATTTTCATTTTAATACATCCCATAAAATTATACACTTTTTTATTTTTAAAAATACAAACACAACTAAGAGCATCCAAAGCGGCGAGCAAAACCGTCTCTATCTCGTCTCGGAGAGACGAGACGGATAAGAGACGCCGTTGTGGGATGCATCCCGTCCCCATCCCGTCTCTATCTCGTCGCACGTCTCGCGCGGAAGAGGCGAGCCGCGAGTCGTCTCGCCACGCGCCTGGGCGACGTGGCGAGCTCTGATTCGTGTGTGACGCCCACTCGCCGTCCCGCGAGTGGGCGTCGTTTATATCCGTTAAAATTGATTTTTATTTTAAAAATTCAGAAAAAATTCAAAAAAATAAAAAATATATAAAAAAAAATTTCAAAAATTATACTAGCCGTTTATAGCCGTTTTTTTACAATTTTTTAATATTTTTTAAAATTTTTTAAGCCCCAAATTACTTCTATAAATACCAAATCATTCCCACAAATTATCTACCATAAAAAAACTCTCTATTCTCACTCAAATACTCTACATTCTTCATCTCAAAACATTTTTCTTCTCCCAAATTTAATCAATTCATAGATCCATTTGAGCAAATGCGTCTAGTAATGGAACAATCGCTAGAAGAAGATCGACGTAGGGAGGAGGAGGAAGCCGCGACGCGTCAAAAGCGAACCCGGAAATACATCCCTCGTGACCGGGAGCAAGCCGCCGCAAGGTTGGTACGCGATTACTTCTCTAACAACCCGAGATGGGATGATACCTACTTCCGTCGCCGTTTCCGCATGCGGCGGGTGTTATTTCTGCATATCGCAAATACATTGGCGGCCCGAGAAGAGTACTTCAAAGAAGGTTTCGACGCTACTGGCCGTCCCAGTCACACGACGCTCCAGAAATGTACTGCAGCAATCCGTCAGCTTGCTACTGGACAAACAACGGATTTGTTCGACGAATACCTGCGCGTCGGAGAAACCACTGGGAGACTTTGTTTGATGAATTTCTGCAAAGGCGTCAGGGCAGCCTTCACCGACGAATTTCTGAAGAAGCCAAACACCGTGGATTGTCAGTTTCTGCTCCAACTACACGAACAAGTACACGGATTCCCCGAGATGCTCGGGAGCGTCGATTGCATGCATTGGCAATGGAAGAATTGCCCAACGGCGTTGAGGGGGTCATACACGAGCGGCCACAAAGGCACCCACCCCACCGTTATACTCGAGGCTGTCGCCGACTACCGGCTATGGATTTGGCATGCGTATTTCGGGGTCTCCGGCTCAAACAACGACATCAACGTGCTCAACCACTCCGACCTCTTCACCAAAGTTCTGAATGGTAAAGCGCCGGCCATCAACTTCATCGCTAACAACCGCCAGTATAAAATGGGGTACTATCTTGCCGACGACATCTATCCGAAGTGGCCAACCTTTGTGAAGACGTTCAACAGGCCTGCGAACGAAAAACAGGCTCTTTTTGCGCAGAAGCAAGAGGCTGCTCGCAAGGATGTGGAGAGAGCGTTCGGGGTTCTCCAAGCTCGATGGAACATTATCAAAGCCTCGGCTCGTACGTGGTTTATAGATAATATGGTCGACATCATGTATACGTGCATAATCTTGCACAACATGATTGTCGCCGACGAAGGACCTCAGGCGGGAAATTGGTTCGACCCTGAGACCGCGGGAAGCTCTACCGCAAGTAGTCCGCCTCGCAGTGGATTGCATCCGTCTTTGGAAGAGCGGATGTGTATTCGAGGTAGGACACGTGATTCTACCGCCCACGCCCAACTCCAGGAGGATCTAATGGAGCACATTTGGGTAAAATTTGGCAACGAGTGGATGCAAATGATCTTCATTAGACAACTCTTTCTTCTGCTTCTTTGCCTCCATTTTTTTAATGGTGTGTTTTTTTTTTTGTTTTTTTAGGATTTTAATTATGTGTGTTTTTATTTTTTTAGGATTTTAATTGTGTATTTTTTTTTGTTTTTAGGATTTTAAATTGTAATTTTATTTTATTTAATGAAGTGTGTTTTTTATTAATTGGATTTGTTGAAAATAAAAATGAAAAATGAAATTGAATGAATAGTTAAGAGATGAGATGGTTAAGAGATGGATGGATGTGGGTGATATCTCTTAGTTAAGAGATGGAGTGAAAAGTACAGTGGGGCCCATTAATAGTGAAGAGATGAAAGGGTTAAGAGACGGATAAGAGACACCGCTGTGGATGCTCTAAATACTACTCTCTCCATCTCTTAAGAATACTAATAATTATTTATTTTTCAGTCTGTTACTTAAAATTATGAATTTTATATTTTAAAAACTTTTCTTATCTCAAATAAGGTGAGATTGATTCTCCACTAATAATAGTACTTAATCACTTTTTTCTTTATATCTCTCCTTTACTTTACTAATTGTGCATTAAAACTTGCGCTCATATAAAAGTTAATACATTTTTAAAGGACGTAGGTAGTATTACAAACGCGGACTCCACAATCTATTCACACTGTTTCCACTATCTATCCTCGTTCTTTTTCCTTTTTTTTTTAATTTTTACTTTTACCAATTGCATATCAGTAAAAAATTGTTATTTTTAAAAGATGAATGTAATTCTCCTAATATATATCTATACGGAGTATATTGTACTCCATCATTTGCAGTATAAAGTTCCAATTCAACAGTTATGAAAATTATGGTTTCTTGATACGTCAAAATTAGGTAATTATGGTTTTTTTACCACTGAAACGTCCCAAATTACACATGACCACGAGCTAAATTAAATATACGTCAGCATTTAACATAGAATAGTTATACTCACTCCCAGTATTCCATTTTGTACCGTCCCACATAATTTGTCTCATTTCACTTTTATTATTTTTTATAGTAGATCTCATATTCCACTAACTCATTCCTACTCACATTTTATTATAAAACTAATACTTTAAAAGTATGACTCACATCCACCAACTTTTTCAACTCACTTTCCATTAGATTTCTTAAAACTCGTGTCGGATCAAAGTGTGCTAAATTATGTGGAACGGATGGAATATATGTTATGATTTTTTTTGTCTAATAATTTGAAGTTTGAGCTGGTATAAGTCGTAGTCAACACCTAGAATAATTTCTCCATATCTCTATATGACAACAAAAAGACGTCTAAATAATTGGATCTGAGCTGTACATTATATGCATACATTTGTCAACAAAGACAACATGGATGCTAAGAGCATTCCTATTGGACTTCCCAAAAACACCTTCTGCCACGTCATAAGAACCTGCCACTGCACTGTCACGTTAAGGACCTGTCACTGCACTGCCACGTCATAAGGACATCCCACTGCACAATGGCATACATTCCCAAGGACATCCCGACGAACATCCATAATAATAAAAATTCACAAATATACAATTTATTACGGAATTAAAATTTCGACACTTGCTGTATATATATAGTTTTTTTAAAAAATAAAAATAAATAAAGAATCGGAACATCCGCCGGGACGTCCATCGTGGCACCGATATGGCCGACGTCGCGACGGACATTCCGCCGGATGTCGCCGGAAAGCCGCGGATCAGAGGTGTCCGCAGCCGACATCCACATCCGCCCCTCCCACGCCTAATGGCGGATGTCCCGCGCGGACTTCCTGCAAGGCGGTCCGATGTCTACCGGGACATCCTCCCTCGCGGATGCTCTAAAATAATAAAAGACGTGACAAACCGCTTTCAAATTTAAGTGGATTCTGGAAATCTTTTAATGATTTTTACTATAAATGAAAGAGAACAAGAACAATCAAGTTAACATGCTTAATTGGTAATGATTTGATTTTAGTACATTAAAAATACTTTTTGGATCGCAAGGAGATATCTAGGAATTTATGGGAAAAAAAGAAACACAGCTTATAGGTGACCAAACTTTTTCTTAGTGTGATAATTGAGAAATTTAACTAAATTCCATTTTTTTCGGACTCATTTTTAAAACGGTGGTGCGAACCTAAATTTTATGAATTTTACTAATTTGTCCAAAAGTTTATACACTTTCAATGAAAAATGGACAATAGTACACTTTGAGTTAACAAAAAAAAGAATAATGGACAACCTTATAAGGTAAATGGTAATTACTTGAAAGATAATCGGTGTTGTACTATTTATTTATGCATTGACCCTTTGCTCAAATTGGAGTAACTGTAATTTTAAGAGTACTATAAATCTAATATGTATTGATGATATGATCGGCAACTTGACAACAATGACGGAAAGATGCTCTACGTGATCTATAAAATATGCAAAAATCGATGTTCTCTGGAATTGACCCTCAAAAATTATTATAGACAAGAACGAATGCACGAGCCCTTACAGTCCCAACAAGTATTCAATGTTGAAAGGGAATAGCTTAAATGACGCTACAAATAGTAAAAAAAACATGTTTTTTACTGAAAAACGAGAAGATTGAGATGATAAATCTAATCTAATAAGTAAATATTGAGTTATACTCGAATTCACGTTCAACAATTCATTTAATTATAAATTAACTTAATTCTTGCTCAAAAAAATTTCTCAATAATATTTTCTAAGCTTATCGAGATTGGATTAACTATTTAACTTATGTACTGTGGGCCTGTGGCTACATATCACATTTAGCTAATGATAAGTTTTTCCGTCTCTTATTGTCGATAAGAAATTAATTGGAGTGATTTCGATTTGTCAAAGTCTAGAATATCTTTATTAAGAGTAAAAGGAAGATTTTTTTTTTTCCAAAATTCAAATGTAGACTATTATATTTATGATTATTACTCATTTATTGAAGAGTCATTGGTCCAATCCAACCTGTCAACATATAGTTTTCATACTCCGACAGAATTAATTACACAAGGGCCAGCTCATATAATTATCTACTGTGATTTTATTGTATATTAATAATAATACAACTAATATTAGTAGTATATCATTTTCATTTTTTGACCATTGTCGTGATCATGAATGGGTTAAATAACTTAAATTGATCATCTAGAATCTAGATCTACTGTCATCATATATATTGATACACCTGTATAATTGTTATCTCCCCAACGTATAATAAGTTTATAATTAACAAAAATATAATTTGTTCACGTTACGAAATATACCAAAAATCTCAACATGTGCTTTTTTAACTAGTTTGACATCCGAAAACCCATAACTAAAATTGATAGATTCAAATTAATAGCACCTATCCTTTTAATTTTGAAAGGTCTTTGGCTTCAAGTTCAACCATCTAACTTCTCTAGTTTTGACCTCATACTTTGCTAGTTTTGAAAAGTGAATATTTTTATCCACATTCAGTTACGTACGTCGATTGTAATTATGTTTCTTATCTTAAAATATTTAGATATTTCTCATCGATAATAAGCATGTATTATTTTCAACAAAAAAAAAATCGAGTTTGTTTCTAGAATTTGAATCGTATATTGAAGTCATTTTAATGGGAAAATTTATAAATTAATGAAAATATTAATTTGGTCCGTCGACAAAAAAAGCATTATCCAAAGAGAAAACCAAGGAACGGTTGACCATTTCGGAAAACCTAAAGAGCATTAACACGAAATTACGGATCATTATCTTTTTTATTCAATTTCTGATCAAGTTTTTCCTTTTTCTCTAAGTTTTCTTTTTCTCTTCTTCTCTCTCCAGAAAAAAAAAACTCCATTTCTCCACTTGATAGATTATAAAGGATCCACCATCTTGTTTTTCCTATAAATACGCTCACTTGGATCCTTTCAATTAACATATAGTAAACACATTTTTCGTTGAATATTCATGGATATATTCAACACCCTTGTTTGTGCACTTTCATTGCTATCACTTTTCAACCTTAATCTCGTCGAATCATCTCACCATGTTTTTCTGCACTTACAATCCAAATCCAAGCATGTGGTTGATGTCAAGCAACAAGGCAGGACTGGTTATCATTTCCAACCACCCAAACATTGGATAAACGGTCTCTCTCTTTCTCTCTCTTTGTGAATGCATGTAGTAACTATATATGTTTGGGTTTAATTTGGGGTGAACAGAAATTATGATAATGATGTAGTTTAAATGCATGAGGTTATTAGTATAATGTATGTATCTCAACTTCTTCAATTGGTTTGCCAATCAGGAAGAGTCAAAACTTTAATTCTCTAAAAAAATTATCTTTTTGGCCTTTGTTGATTTTTTGGTAATACTTTTTGTGTTTGGATAGAGACAATTTGCCCCTTTTCTTATTGTTGACCTATTGCAATTTATGTTTGCATCAGCAAACTGTAGTAGATGAGAACTTTTAATAAAATATAAACATTGCTAATTGTGTGTTTTTGAATGAACCACGTATATGTATCCAATATTAATTTGGCTACGATTCAAAGATGTCAAATTATTGTCTAACTGGAATCCAAAAGAGGTGTAAATTCTTGTGCATGCATTAATTGAATGGAGTAAGAAGTCATCATGGTCCCCATGAAACAACTTGCATCCTAATTACTTCAATTTTGACTCAACTTAATTATATAGTACTAATAGAGTCCATACAACTCAACCCCAAATCACTTAGGGTCAGATCCGAATCAAGGCTTTGATTGAGTATGAGTTGCACTGTATATTGTTTGCATATTTGTTAATTCTCCGATATGAAATGATCTGAACATCACTATATATCAACTCACTCAAATTGATATCATATCATTTTGTTTCATGTGGCGCGGCGGGTGATACGAAATCTCAGATCCAAATGGTAAGTTACATATTTTTCAGTGTGTCTAATTAATAGGAGTACTATTGAAATGATGGGAGGAATAAAATATGATTGATGGATATATATGATTAGGACCAATGTACTTCAACGGAATATACCACCTGTTCTACCAATACAACCCAAAGGGAGCAGTGTGGGGCAACATCGTGTGGGCCCACTCGGTATCTAAAGACCTGATAAACTGGCACGCCTTAGAGCCCGCCATCTTCCCTTCCAAGCCCTTCGACCAGTTCGGTTGCTGGTCTGGCTCCGCCACCGTCCTCCCTGGCAACAAGCCCGTCATCCTCTACACTGGCATCGTCGACTCCAACAACACCCAGGTTGTTATAGACTCAATATCCTGTAAACAATTGGTGTGGGGTGTATAGACTAAATGAGCTCTGTCTCCTAACAGACTAGTCTTTTGGACTGAGTTCTTCTGTCTGTATCACAGGTCCAGAACTTTGCAGTCCCGGCCAACCTCTCTGACCCCTTCCTCCGCCACTGGATCAAGCCCGACAGCAACCCTCTCATCGTGGCAGATGACTTCGTCAACAAGACCTCCTTCCGCGACCCCACCACCGCATGGATGGCCCCCGACGGCCAATGGCGGATCACCATCGGGGGGCGGAGGAAGCACAGGGGGATGTCCTTCTTGTACCGCAGCAGGGACTTCTTCCGCTGGACTAAGGCCAAGCACCCCCTTCATTCCATGGCCGCCACCGGCAACTGGGAGTGCCCTGACTTTTTCCCCGTCTCCACCAACGGCTTCGCTGGCTTGGACGCTTCTGTCATTGGTCCTAAGGTCAAGCATGTGTTCAAAGTCAGCCTTGACCTCACTAGATATGAGTATTACACTATTGGGACGTATGATCTTGAGAGTGATAGGTATGTTCCCGATAAGGATATGATCGATGGATGGAACGGGCTGAGGTTCGATTATGGCAACTTTTACGCGTCCAAGTCCTTCTTTGATCCGAGTAAGAACCGGAGGATCTTGTGGGGTTGGGCGAATGAGTCAGATTCTACTGATAAGGATGTGGAGAAAGGCTGGGCTGGTATTCAGGTGATTTTCTTGATTGTAACAATTCCTCGTTGTCGAAAATTTAGATAATGATTTGTAGTAATATTTGCTGTGTTGTTTCAGCTTATTCCTCGGACTATTGTGCTTGATCCGAGCGGGAAGCAGCTGCTGCAGTGGCCGATTGAAGAACTGGAGTCGCTGAGGGCGGAGAACATGGAGTTGGGCAATTTCGAGCTCGAGCAGGGAGAGAAGGTCGAGATCGAACAGATAACAGCTGCACAGGTAGAGTAGTGTAGTGTGTGTGACTTGTGGCTGTAGTTAGTTTATTGTGGTGGTAAAAACTAAAGGTGGGCTAATGTGGAAAAAAATTGGTGTAGGCTGATGTGGAGGTGACGTTTATGTTTGATAGCTTGGACAAGGCTGAGCCGTTTAACGAGAGCTGGGATAGATATGACGCGGAGGAGATCTGCCGTGAGAAGAAATCGACTGTTGGAGGAGGATTGGGACCGTTTGGGCTGGCGACGTTGGCTTCTAAGAAGTTGGAGGAGTTCACTCCTGTCTTCTTCAGAATCTTCAAGGATAAGGACAAGCATCTAGTTCTTATGTGCTCTGATGCATCCATGTAAGTATTTTTGAATTTTGATTGATTAATTAAATTGTTGATGTTGAAGAAGTCTGATCCAAGTCTTTATGCAGGTCATCCATAGAGGAAGACAAAACCAAAATGGTGGATGGGAAGGATGCATATAGGCCCTCTTTTGGAGGATTTGTTAATGTAGACTTGAAAGACATGAAGATTTCTCTTAGGAGTTTGGTATGCATATTCTTAATTTTCTTTCCAACCAAGGAAGATTTTGATGATAAATGTATCATTTGCAGATTGATAACTCTGTGGTGGAGAGCTTTGCTGCGGGAGGAAAGACTGTCATTACTTCTAGAGTGTATCCCACCATGGCATTGTATGGAGATGCTCATTTGTACGCATTCAACAATGGAACCGAAACTATCCAAATCGAGAGCTTGAGTGCGTGGAGCATGGACAAACCCGACCATATGAATCAGGAACTCAAGGATTAACATAGTTTCTTATAAACATGTAATATCATCTTGGACTTATCTACTAGGAGCATACCTACTCATTTTGTATCTAATAATGTGAACTACAACTAATTATTGGTATCTCATTTGATGAGAAAGTGGCCATATATTCGGTACAACTCTGGGCAAAAGACCATTTATATATACTAAAGAGCTTTAAATTGTCAGAAACCTACAACATTTCTGAATTTACAGTTACAGTTTTGTTCTTCATCTCCCTTGGTAAATATTACTAGTATGCTATATATGACAACTACAAACGCAAATTAGGCGCCATAGTTGCCTAGTTGATCTGTGAAAGTGGAGAACGAGGAGCTTGGATCTTTACTTCCTTGCCTACTATAAATGAATGGTTTTCTCGTAATTCTTCTCGAAGGGTCTCCATAGGCATTGTGCGGAGTGACTCGATAGTGCTCTTGCTGGGAATGACTGGCTCACACATTACAGGTGTCAACCCAATTGGCTCGTAATCCTAAAATGAAAGATGAAAATGCTGTAATAATCCAATTCACACTACTGTAAAAGACAGTTCATAAGATGCAAAATAAGGCATTCCATATATTTTTGTTTGAAAGTATCAGTGGTATGTTGTTCAATACAAGCTGCCTGCTCAGAATGATCTCTCTTAAGATCATCTACTGTTTTTGAATGAGCACTGGCAGTTGCAGAAATTTTAGAAACGGATGCTCTTTCTTGTTCCGGCAAACCTGAAAATATAACAATGATCTAAAATTTTCTTCCACATAAATCTCTACAGCGTGACCTTAACAAATCATAAACAGCAATGTATGTGTGTTGGTCTAGCGGTGGAGTGGCTAATGTCCAACGTCATAGCTGTGTATATTTAACATTATAATTAGCAAAAAAAACAATAAGTAAGTGTAGAGTAACTGACCGTCAAAGCAATGAATAATATCTTTGCAACTCTCTTCAGCATCCTTCTCGACTGTAACTCTCGCAGATTCAATCTCAGCATCGCGTAGTGACTCTCACTGATACTCCTGAAGAGAATGTTCCAGAAAAAGTGTCATGCTATATTAAGTTTTCACTAAAAGCATGGCTTCCAATGCTAGTATAGGCACATGTGCATCTAAGAATCTTAGATTTTGAGCTGCCCAACATAACTAATATCTAACCAAATCCATACAACTGCATCTCAACATATGCACGCAAATAATTTAACATAAATTGCAGATAATCAGATAATATAGTCTTAGTTTATGACTAACCTAGCATGCAAAGCAATTGTTGTGGCATGCTGACTGCCCATGTCAAGCAATACTTGTTTGCTACTTTGCCACCTTTTCAAAGCTGCATCACCAGTGTTTGCACTGGAGCAATAGTAAAAAATGATTAAAAGCAAAGAGAGGAAGGTCGAACAGATGGATTATAGGCAAAGAATGTTTCAGTAACAACAGGTTCCGTACCCATTCTGTAAAAGTAACTCCATACGACAATGCTTAGCTGCAGAAAAGTCCGCATTATCCTTAAGGTTAGTTTCTGCTTGTGTAAAGGAATCCTGCCATTTTCTTTTCAAATCCGAAGTAATGCCATCCATTGTTGAAACATATCCAAGCAAAAACATCATATTCCCTATTACACTATCATTAAGATCACCAAGCCTTGCATCCACCTGCCAGCATAACCATTGGATATCTCAATAAAACTGAAAGTGCACATAAAACAAAAGACGAAGAACAAAAGAAGCCAACCATCTCTTTATGTCTATGCATGCCGTCAGAAACTAAGGTGGTCACATCAGCAATAAGCTTCTGCGCATCTGTCCTGGACTGTACCTGCTTATACAAATCTTAATAAGCTCGAGGAAATACAGTCAATTTCATAATGACAGTTAACCATATATTCATCAAACCTCATAAGCTCTGGAAAAGTCAGTAATGTATTTGTCTGAACTTTATCAACTTTAGTTGCATGACTCCCAAGACTTTTTTGATTCTTCAGAAAGCTTTTGGATAAATCCATGAAGAGATTCTGAGGTATTCATCATGTGCTCCCTGCTAGCATTAATCTCTGAAAAAATGTCAATTCAATAAATCAAGTCATCAACTATTATGAAGAACTGGAGCAGAAGATTCTTAGTGGTACAGGCTGTACAGAAACTTCCTTTTAAGAGGTACTAATATGGATAAGTAGATTGCATATGTATACCTGCCTAAGCTCTCTTGCTAAGTCAACCATTTCCCCTTGATGATTTGATAAGGATTGTTGAAGATCATAAAAAACGGAATTCATCTCAACATCTTCTGCTGCTAAAAGCTACAGTATAGATTTAATGAGATTATATCTAACATAAGCCGAATACCTACGAAAAACATCAGGAATGTGAGAGACGTTTCTTACTTCTCCTATAGAATGTGAGTTAGAAGAAGCTAGGGCTGACAGCTCATCCAAAGCTGCATTACTGCCTGCTTTGTGCAGCCTGGCAACATTTTGAACAGCCTCAAAATGAGAGACACACAAAGTCCTTGAAGCACTTACTTTCTTCTTAAGTTCTAAAGCAGCCTACAAACAAATTTTTTCCATACAACTTTAAGTGCAAGTAAATGGAAATTTTAAAATACAAAGAAAAATTTCACTGCAGGCATTCTTGAAAGAAGGAATGAAAGATTGTTCTACATCCATCAGATGGTAGAAAGTTTTACCGTATTGTGAGCTTCAAGAAAAGAATTACACAGATTCTCAACAGACTGGAGGTATTACAGATGTAGAACCAGCCAACAAATTGTAAAGGGTGTCAAGCTGCTTGGAAAGATCAGCTCGAAAATTATCCAGAATTGATCTGTTATCAGAATTCAGTTTGTCCTCTCTGGCTGAGAACCAATAGAAATGAAGAACAGTGAAATCTGCCCCTCCCCAGATGAATAAATGTTTTCAACTTAAAGGCAACAAAATGATGTACCAATTTTAAGAAATAGAGAAGCATTATCCTTTGAGATTTCTCCAAATAAGCCCGTAAGACACAAGCTTGATGCACCAGAGCATTTTCTAGTTACATTATTTAGAAACAAGATTAGACACCTCAAAAAGAAAAATACACATGGAAGCAGGGCCAAAAAAATATACCAGAATTTTTTTGCTCAGATATTATAAAATCCTGCTCCCTGATGCAATATTGGGATTCTTTTAATTCTTCTTTAGCATTTGCCAGCAACTTGCTGGCTTGGTTCAGGTCTTTCTGCAAACAACTCAAATTAAGATTCACAGACAGCTTAAAAACATTACTATTCTCAATGGGTATTGCTTACTTGAGTGGCATCGAGTTTTTTGCTCAGATCAGTACATTGTTCAATCTGAAGATCATATTTACTTTGCAGTTCCTCTATTTGCTGCGTATCATACATCAGGCAATTTTATGCTGTGTAAAAATAAACATCAAGTAAGTTGACCTTCTGATGGTTTTCTATTCTCACTCCCATTCGTTCAGTCTGATTGGCCATTGCCTACAATAATAAGGAAACATATAATAAGGAAACATATATTATGATTAGACAAATGAATCTATACTCATATAAAGGGACAGTTTATTGAAAAGACATTTTTGCCCTTTTTAGAGGAATGTGAAGTTATTTTGTTTACCCTTTTAGTTATTTTAAGAAATTGCAACTACTGGACAAAAAAGAGGAAGATATTAGTGGACAAAAAATCTATACAATCAAAATGGACAGTTAACTTCTTACAGTAAGTACTAATTTGAATGGCAAAAATTATTGGGGAAAAAATAGTCCACTATATGATGGACGAGAGAGAAAGGTGAAAAGAAAACAAAAAGAAGAGGAAGGAGAATGAGAGAAATGCAACCGCCGCCGGTGGCGCCGGTTAGGTGGCTGTGCAGAACCACCAAAATACTCCGGAGCACACTACAGCGAGGGCAGCGGGCCAGGTTCCTGCGAGCGGCGAAGCAGGGCGGAGGAATTGGCGAGGCAAAGCGGTGGGGCGGCATGTGCAGGCGGGCAGCGAAGCAAAGCGATTGAGCGGCGAGACTATTCAAAGAAGACGGAGAGATGAGAGATATGCAGAAACGGAAAAATGGGGAAGAAGAATAAGATGAAGAAGGCGACTGTCGACGGTCGACAGCTCATTTTTTTATTAGGTTTTAAATGGACTTAAATGTTGGGCTTTTGGCTATCCAATTAAATATATTTAGTTAAATTTTAATGATTAATTATCTTAAAGCAAATTTTAATTTAAATGGTATATTTAACTTTAAATTAAAGATGTTTTTTAATCTTAATTGTCCAAAAATAATGTTATCTTGGAGTGAAAGAACTTAATTCAATGATCACACACGATTTAAATTCAAGATTTGTCACAATTTAAATTATGACATAAATCATTTTAAATTTGGTGAAAAAAGTGATTTGAAAAAAGTTTTGTGAAATGTGGGACCTATTAATATTTATGAAATATTTTAATTGGAGGAGGAAGTAATATCTATTGATATATTCTTGGAAATATCACAACCCTTGGATTATTAGATTGGATGGTTGTGATAAGCTACATTATTATACTAAATGTCTACATTATTAGTCGGTGTACATTATTAGAATGAAAATCTACATTATTAAACTATAATGCTACATTATTAGTCGATGTACATTATTAGAATAAAAATCTACATTATTTAATAACAAATTCATATTTTGGTTAGAACAGTTTTTGATCTTATTTTATAAAGTGTTACCATTATGGAGCAGTACATCTTTTATCTTTAAAGTCCATATAATAAGGTACAATTATTTTTTTATTTTGAAATTATTGAAACATATTTTTATATATTTATATGTAATAAGGTTTTATTATATTTTTTCTCTTCAATCCTTAGTAGCACATTTTCTTTTATTTGTATATTTCATTCTAATAAATAAATTTTTAATTTTGTGCATCATTATCTCCTCTTTTTTCTCAGTTTTATTTTATTTTACACAACTCATTGTAAATTAAAATTTAAAATTGTATAAAATTATTTGCCGAATATGAAATACTTTATTTAAAGTGGGATGAGAGAAGTATATTTTATGTACTTTTGTTATTGTTTATAATGTTTTGAATTGTTTACATGTTTTTAACTATAAATATCATTGTACTCCATTTGTCCTCTGATTTTTTTAGTTTTAATCCGCTCATTTTAAAATTTATCTTTATTATTTGAAAAATCTTATGACTCGTGCATAGCTCGGGAGGTAATACTAGTTCACTAAAAAAAACTAAGTATTGAGCACTACATAGCACTCATAATCTTTCAACCAAATTATGTGTTTTAGGCTTGCCAAGAAGGCAGACATCTAATATGCAGTACCTTTCTCTCACTCTCCTCCTGATAGTATCGTCCCTTAGGGACGAACACCCCATTCTTCTCCCTTGAAGCATAAACCTCTAGGGGGGGGGGGGGGGGGAGTTAAGTAGCAAGCATCGGTATGATACAAAAACATCATATCAAAACCAAGAGACAGTTACCTACTCACCTGCTTTCAGTCGTTCTATTTCCCCATAGAGATCCTTAATCAGAGTTGATTTCATCATTTTCTGATTCACCTACAAGTTAACGAAAACAATATATCAGACTATCTGTAGGTATTGAACATTATAGGTGAGCTTTATGACGGAACACTATGCAAAAGAGTAGCTAGTAGTACTAGGATAGGATTTGCTAAAAAACAGAGATAAAATAATCTAACTTGCTCACAGGATACAGGACACAGAATAAGCAAAAAAAAGAAAAAAGATGATAGAGTCAGTAAGAAATGCAAAATATGAAACAGACAAACCTCAGGTTTATTCTTACATGTCTTAGTTCTTCCACCCAATGAATCACGAAGTAAGCGAGTCAGCTTACTATCCCTGTTTAACGAATTAGCAGGTGACCTTTAGCTTAAAAGGTATTCTCTGAACCAGCCAAATGAACTAAATTCAACTTGCCACATTTTATTAGTTCTTCGCCTTCATGTTGCTTCCTTTATAGTATGTATCATTATGGAAAATAGAGAATGTGACCGACTGATGCCCCAGAGCAAATCATGTCAGCTTTATTTCAGAGAACCAAAAGAATCATGCAAGGGATTTCTATGAACGCGACAATGACCTTGATTGTTTGTTAAGCAGGGTCTCCGCGGTTCTGACGTTTAGCTGATCCCCTTTCAAGTAAAGAGAATATCTCACTGGCATTTGCCACAATTTCCTCTTCTAATCCTTTGACAAAAACACCTCATTTCCCATCCTCCATTAATGGCAAGTGCTTCTTCTGCTTATCCTCCAACACAAGTTTGGACAAATCATCGGGGGCGAGCAAGTCAGTAATCTCTTCATTATACAGTTCCAAGAATGTGACTTTTACAATATATTCTGCATTTTGACTCTCTAATGTATCAAAAATTTGTTTTACTGCTCCGGGTATCACTCCTGCTCCCCGTGGCAATTCTCCACCCCCTTTAAAGTTAATGAAGCAAAATCAGCAGCAGCCTTAAAGTAAAAGAAGGTTAATAGAAACATATGATGGTGAATTACCTTAGACCACTTACATTCACCCTCCATCGGAGTATATGTTTTTCCTGTACCAGTTTGTCCATATGCAAATATCGTAGAGTTAAAACCTTCCAAAACTTCATTCACAATTGGTACAACAGCTTGCTCATAAAGATCCTTTTGCTAGGCATTAGGTTCAAACACCTTGCATAACGGTCAATTTGTTCTTATTAAAAATATGGACAAGCCTAAATTTGAAGTTGTTCTAATTGATCCTATTTCAAACCCTAACGAGCAATTGGCTGTGTTTATGAATTTCCTAACCCACATCACTGGCTTTAGATCAAGGCGGAAAAGATAAGAAGGTAGGAAAGAAAAAAAAGCAGTGCCTTATCGAATGTATGTTCTGTGAAACCGACACCTCTCTCTGGTAATCGTTGCACGACACGACCTGCGGCGCATTGTTTCGCAAATCGTCGTTACTGAACGGCCTGTAAAAACACCAATGTGGACATCAAACTCAAAAAAATCATTACGAAATGTAATGACAGAGAGGGAATTGAGAAATGATAGCCAATCGAATTACCTGCAACGCAAGAGGACCTGCACATTCACCCCCTTCTCTTTAATCGACATGTTAGAAGAGTATGTCTCTGTGACTCAGTGACTGTGCGTGTGGAGAGAAAAAATTAAGAAATTGAGTGCTCGGAAAAGTGCGGGAATCGGGATGAAGAATTTGAAATATTAGAGGAGCCAGTTGAGAATTCAAGATACAGCAACTGGCGGATCAAGCTCTTAATGTTGTTTTGGGCTGAGGGTCGCCACCCCCGTGGCATGCTGCTATTGGCATTTGATTATCACCATTTTAATTTTAATTTTAATTTTTTAAAAATCAAAATTAATCAAATATGCCAACTTTTCTGCTTTTTACCATTTTCTAATCCTTCAATTACTCTTAAAATCATTTGTAAATACTTGAATTGCAACGCCACAACAATGCCTTCACAGTCGCCGACAGAGTAATTTTTAAATTTCTAGAGCTTAAAGTAGGTATTTTTTTAATTTCTACAATTTTTATTATGTAAATTTTAATTTTTAGGATTTTAATTTGTAATTTTCAGAGTAACTTTTTAGAAAATTAAATAGTGAGTCCTATGAATACTTAATAGAAGAGATGGTCAAAGATAAAGGGTTGCAGGTGCTATTTATTTATTAACATATGGAGTAAAAATTAGTGTGGAATCCATAAATAGTGTAATTAAGGGATGGATAAGATACATGGTTGATGATGGCCTAAATATCCACTTAACGCTATCATTTATAATTTATTCAAATTTATCGGTGTTACTCTTTTGTAATATCTCCACACCTCAGCCAACACATAAAAATAAAACACTCTAACTTAATCTACAATCACAAAATAATCTCCATTAAACAGATTTCTCATGTATAGTTAAACGTATATTTCATATGTTCATATTTCTATCATTTTATTACACCTTCATTGTTATTATGAAAAGATTAACAAAAATTAGACATTCTGAAAATGAGTAAGAGTGTGCACAATGATGCGTTTAAAAGTTGGATGATGCTTGGAGTTCTAGGCTTCTAGCCATGCGAGTGGGAGATTTGAGCCTCATCACGGCCCATTGGCCACATCCTCTACACGCAAGATCGTGGGGGCACTCACATAATCACATGCTAGATGCGCGGTTGGGCAAACTCAAGACAATTTTTAAAAAAATATGCAAATCGGAATTTTGAATGCACCACCATCGAAAATATTTTTTCAAAAAATGGAATTCATTTTCATTTTATACATAAACCAAAAATCATTTATTGATAGTTATAAACTAGGGTCAAATTTATATTAGTAACCCATCAAAATTCTTCAATATCTTAGTATGTATTTTCTATGTGGTCTAAGAACATCCACAACCTCACTTTTCAAATATGTCCTTCAGTACAGTATTTAAAAGTTGGATAGTGATTTAGAGACATAATGTCTCCAAGCCATAAGGGTATTATGTCACTTTGCCATAATCCAAATTATTATATGGACTAATATACCCTTATCTCTGTAATTTCACCTCTGCAATTTTTTGATTCCAAAGTTCAGCCCCTTCTACCATAATTCTGATGATTTACTCTTCAATAATATCAACTTGGGAAGGGCTAAAGAGTGTTTGCGAATTTTTTTCAAAAAATTGAAGTAGAAAAAAACACAAAAAAAAGTTCTTGGGAGGGGGCTTAAGCCCTTCCTTCCTCCTTACTGTGTCCGCCACTGAGTTCAGGCTGCTACTCCATGTCTCCATTGAAATCCGAATTTAAAAGATGCAAAATATGGTAGAGATGGAAAAAAGAAAAGAATGAGATCTGGAGCATCAATTTTGTAAAGAGAAATGGTAGAGATGAGAGAGAAATAATGAAGTTAGAGTATGAAAAAAAAGGTAGGCGACGGAATGTGGAGGAGGGAGAAATCACAATCCCAATATTTGCTTAAATCAAGCCTTCCATAAATATACATACAATTTTCCTAAATAATTAATTCTTAAATACAAGTAAATATTTTATATGCATAAGGGTATTATGGTATATGTATAAAACACAAATTTAAATAAAAATATAAAATGACTATTTTAACCTCATTATGACATTATGGCTTGGAGACATTATGTCTCTAAAACATTTTCCTTAAAAGTTTTCTATCTCTTTTTACCTAATTCCTTATCCAAGAAAAAGCACTCACAACTTATCATTCCTTCCTTTAATTAACTTATCATTCCTTCCTTTAATTATTCATGGATTACACTTTATAAATTTCGCTAAATAAAAATGCAACTAATAAAAACAATGCATTTGAATATATAATTAACTACAGATTACTTAATTAAAAATATAAAAAATTTACATAATTAAAGTTATAGAATTTAAAATTTACATAGTCATAACTCCTAAAAAATTTACTGCTTGTCCAAGTCGAAATTACAAGTATTATGAGACAACTTCTTTAAATTTAAATAATTTCTCGTGTTAGAAATATGAATATCTATTAATTAATTCAAGTTTGCTATCCGACTCTTATTAAGTAATCTATTTTTTCAATATTGTTCAAAATCAGAAACTCTATTTATATTTATTATGAAATAAATTTCAATTGATCAGTTTTTTGAATAATAAAGTCCCTTCCAGAACACTTCTTGATGATATTATCAAACTGGACTCTCCTAGCACACGTTTCATTTTAATAACAATACTAGCATCACTTAGACATTAATCATCCCTACCCAATATATCAGGATTCTTTGGTACGAAAGACACATTTTGATAAGTCAAAATTATCAATGTTATATTTACACTAATTAAGAAATGTAACCACTGAAACCTCGTCTTTCAGTGAATAGTCAATAAAGACTTATCTCAGTTGCTAGATCCCTTCAGTGTTATACCACACCAATGTCGTTTATTTTCTTAGGTAAGAGAATTTTTGGACTGACGCTGCAATTTCGTGATAGACAGTCAAAGTCTATCTAGATTGTGAAATTCAAATTTTCTTTTGCAAAGATTCGATTGTGTTACATACCGTGAACATCGTTCACAATCGGTCTATTACCCTAGAGACTTAAATTTTGTTTGCTATATGCTCCCTCTGTCCCTAAAAAGTACTACTATAAACTTTTAGTTGGACACATGTTTAAATGCACAATTTTTAAAGTAAGAGAGATGAAAATAAATGATAGTGGAAGTAGTGTTAGTAGCGAGTGAGGTACGTACTATTAGTAGTGTAGTTGGATTAGATAGTTCATACATTTAAGGACGAACTAAAAAAGAAATAATTCATAGTTTTTCAAGAACAAAGTGAGTATTTAAATGTAAATCAAACATCTTATAAATGCATAAACAAAACACATTTCAACCAAATATTTCTTCTCATTAATCCATATAATATGAATAAAGAATTTTTATTTATACAAACATTTGAAAGATGCTTTGTAGAGTCTAAACTCTAACACTATGCTGCAATACTTATAAGCCGACGTAATTCATATGTATACGATATCCGTAATTTACCTTTATGTTGAAGTGGTGTACATTGATTTAAGCCTCATATTTCCATGCTCTTTGTCTCTCATAATTTTCTGGGTTTATTCTTGTGTTTGGGAGTCGATTTTGCCTCGTCTCTTTGCAAATTTTATGGGTTCATCCTCGTTCGTTCATTTGAAGATCTGAGTGTTTGAATAAAAAATTTGTGGTGATTATTGGGTTTAGTGACTCTGGATTTTATACTTCAAATGATTTAGACTGCGCACATTTGGTGATTCTGGATTTTAAAACTTTTGATTCTGAATTTTAGAACTTCGGTTTGGTGATCATGATTTTTGGATATTGGACCTAGAGCAAATGAATTAAGAATCCATAACTTAGTGATTTGAGATTTTAGAACTTGAATTTGAATACTAAGGTTTAAGTTGCTCCAAACGAGTACTATAACTTTTTATGTTATTCTCCATTATAGCCAAATTAAAAATTCGTGTCGATTTAGTGTCCATTTCTTTATGAAACTCATTTTGGTGTTTGTGTGGAACAATTTCTCTTGTTTCCGAATAAATTTTTTTATTTAAATCTCATATTCTTCATGATATTTTCTATGAAAGGACTAAAAAATAGTTCATACTTTTTCAGAGACGGAGGAAGTATGAAATAATAAATTAAATTGAATCTTTAATAATAAGAGGAATGATGTGATGTGCGCTTTTATACGAGTGCTACTTGAGCGACTGCCGACATGGCACTGACATAATCATGTTTTTTAACTCCGTATTAATTTCTTTCGTTTTCTTTCTCCCACAAGGCCACAAACATGAATTCTGTTCTTCCGCCATGGACATACTGTAAGAATATTTATATTCTTATGTGACCTATGTATCTATTGGTTTAATATTACAGATTAAGTTCATGTTAAATGTTAAGTATTCTAATATTAAAGACGATTCCGTGATGGATCGGTTTCGATTAAAGAATTAGAATCGGGTGTATTGATAACCCTCCTCTCTTACCTCTAATTACGATGATATATATAAATATATGTTATATATATACAAGAAGGATTAATGTATATATATATATATATGATTATATATATGTTACTATTTACGTGTGTGCGTATGTGTATAATAAGGAAATGCAATGATTAATTAAACATTAAAATAATGTTTATAAGCATTGCATATATTGGACGTACAATGTCAACTATGGAATTGTTACACGTATATATAGTTATTAATGTGCATATATGTTACAGTGGAATTGGACGGTTATAATTAGTTTACTAATAAACTAATTTCAATTCCCAACCGACACATTTATTTGTGGGAATCGGTTGAAGTACATAATTGAAGTACATGCAAACAAACACAATTCTTCATGAAAGGGTGTCGACTACCTATATATATGTGTGCCTCCATGCATAAAATATACAAGAAAGATACATACTTGAATTACATGTCTTTACGACATTTGTACACACATACGCTCGACACATAGGAGTATATATATGAATAGGTACATTAAAGATCTCGATTCTTTATCCATTAAAAGAATCATAAAAGGCTTGAGGTCAAAGAGGGGATAACATCAATTATGGAGAATCCAGTCAACGAAAGGACAAACATCAAATGGTGGATTTCAACCTCTACATCAAATGAAGAAAGCATGGATGGAGGTTGGTGATTTTATCTCCACTTTATAGTATAAATGTTGTGGTTGAATTAATTCAAATCTAGAATAAGATTTCATTATCGAAATCATTAAAGTTGAGATATGGCTTACAGTTGGTATCAGAGCCAATCTAGATTTGGTTAATTTACCATTTATGTGATTTCAAAATCGAAATTTGAATGGTCTTGGATTTTGCGATTTTGGTTAATGTGCTTCCGCTTATGTGTTGGGTAATTGTTTTATGAAATGTTAAAACAATATAAGGATATTTTACCCATTAAAGATTTTAATATTTAAATAATATATAACATGTTTATCACCAAAGTGGTCTTGTTATATTGTATTTATTTATTGAAAATGATGAATGTTAATTAATTGATCATGATTATAGAGATGCTATAAATGACATAAGAGTTTGATTGATCAATTATTTTTATTATCTATATACTAGGAGATCACCCAAAGGTGGATCATTGTATATAGTTAATAAATACGAAGTGGATTAATCATTTATTCATATGTCATTTAGTATGTACACCCAAAGGCAACATGCTTATTTGATATATGTTTAGTTTGATTAATTATTAAAGTATATATATTTAGCATCGTTGAAAGTACATGTGCTTAAGTATTACCCAAAGGTTACTTGAATGCATGTTATTTAAAGTTTTATTACTGTTTATGAATCTGTGTTAAAGAACTCAAGCACGTATAGATAAGCATGTATAAATGTTGCAGCTTTATAAAATTTGTGTGCATATGCTAACTCTGTCATTAAATTAATGGGCAAAATTATCAAGATTGGTCTGAACAGATCCGACTTACGTTGGGTGTAAAGATAATGGACCATGCCATATTAACGGAAGAGGAATTTCAACCATTATGGAAGAGAACTCCGTAACTGAAAGTCTAAATTAAGACTTGGGAGCGATCAAATAGGTTGAGCCTTATGAGAATGACGATGGCAGAAAATTTGAGATCATTTTTGCCCATGACAGAAAAAGCAACGGAATTTATTAAGAAAATTAAAGAGCGTTCACGATCGAGTTTGGCTGATAAGTCCAATGTAGAAGCATAATGAATGAGCTTACTACAAAGAAGTTTGACTGGTCTCAGCCGATTCACGATCATGTGACAAACATGTCTAACTTGACAGACAGTAAAGTTAACGACCTTGAGAATGGAAATTCATTAGCAATTGTTGGCCAAAATTTATCATAAACTCCCTACATGTTGAATTTAGCCTGTTCCAGGTGAATTATAACACCACTAAAGATAAATGGGACATTTAAAGAATTAAAGGCTATATTAGTTTAAAAGGAAGGGAGATTAAAGAAGATAAATTATCAAGTTGTGAATCTCATAGTTCTTGAAGGTGTGGACACCAGTAAAGGAAAACTAAGTAAGTAAGACAAAAGGAAGGATAAATCGTTTCTGAAAGGTCCAGAAAAGCATATCCATAAGGAAAAGAAGTGTTTCATTTGCAAGAAAATAGAACATTTCAGGAAAGATTGTCCTAAAAGGAAGGCTTCGTTCGATAAGAAAGTTGAACATAACGTTTTTGTTTACTTTAAATTAAATCTTATCGAAGAGCCTAATAATACTTAGTGGTCAGTTTTGGTGCTACAATTCATATGTCTCATGTTAAACATGGATTTTGTTTGATCCAATCTACAAAAGGATTTAAACAATAATTGTTCATAAAAAACATGATAAATGCATGGAACGAAGGCATTGAGACTTATAGATTGATCTTAGACATCGGATGTCATGTAGATCTTAACGGTTATCTCTATGTGTCTGAGTGTGCTATAAATATTGTTTTTGTAAGTGGATTGGATAACTTATGTTTTAATATCAAGATTGGATATGGTATGTCCACATCGTACCGAAATGATTACTATTATGGTAATGGTACATTATTTGATTCACTTAATAGATACAATCTTGATGCAAAGTTTTCTGAATCCTTGTTTAATATTGAAAGTCAAGGCGTTAAGCGTTGTTCGTCAAGTAAATGTTTGGCGTTCTTGTGGCATTAAAGATTAGGTCCTATTTCCAAAGAAAGGATTATGAGGTTGGTAAAGTACGAAAGTCTTCCTCAAAGTCGGAATTTAGTGTCCTAAATATGTGTGTTGATTGCATTATAAAGAAATTAGCCACGAGAAGCACTCAGCTTATTAAGTTAATACATACTGATATATGAAGTCATTTTGATACTCCTTCTTGGGTTGATAAAAATTACTTTATCATCTTTATTGACGATTACTCACATTATGGAATAAATATCTATAGCATAAAAGATCCAAGCCAGTGAATGTCCTAAAGGTATTCATTGACGAGGTGGATTGCAGTTAGATAGAAAAGTTAAAATTGTGAGATCGGATAGAGTTGTTGAGTTTTTATAATAGATATTGTCCATGTTCATTTGTAAAGTTTCTCGAAGTATAGGCATTTTGTGCACGTTATAGAATGCTTAATACTCCACTATAGGATGGTGTAATGGAAAGGTGGAATCGTACATTAATGGAAATGGTTAGAAGTATGTTAAGTTGTTACACTTTACCCTTTTCATTGTGGATTAATCCTTTAAAGACTACGATGTATATGCTTAATTAGGTTCCCGGTAAGACAGTTCCTAAAACTCATTTTGAACTGTGGACGGAAAGGAAACCTAGCTTAAGGCATATTCGTATTTGGGATTGTCGAGCATAAGTAATGTTATATATGATCCACATGAAAAGATTTTGATTTAAGGATTGTCAGTGAATTTTTTATTGGCTATCCGGAAAAATCAAAGGGATATACACTTTATTGTTCTAACCATAGTACGAGAATATTTTAAACGGGAAATGTGAGGTTCATTGAAAATGTGAAAATTAGTGTGAGTGGTGAAAGATGGATGTTCATGAAGTCCACGATAAGGTCCATCCACATATTGTTGCACCTAAGGTTATTGTTCTATTGTGTCACAATCAAAAGACACAATAGAACAACATGATGATGTGTAAAACCCACTAATCGAAAATAAAGTAGATGAACCTGTCACAATTCTAGAAGAGAATAGTGAACCACAATAAATATTGAAACGATCAGTAAGGAAAAGAAAATAGGTTGTTTCAAATTACTGTGGTTTACACTATTAAAACTGAATGTGACATAAGCCGTGATAAATATATACTCATTCCAACGAGCCATGAAAAGTGACTATTCTTCAAGAATTGTTTTGGCTTTGGTGGCTCATTATGATCTTGAGCTTTACCCGAATGGATGTAAAAACCATCTTTCTGAATGGAGAAATGGTAGAGAAAGTGTATATGGACCAACCTAAAGGATTCTTGACCACATGACAAGAAAAATTAGTATGTAAGCTGAGTAAATTAATATATGAGCTAAAATAAACTTCCTGTGAATGGTATTTTAAAGTTTAATGATACTATTATGTCATATGATTTTGTAGAGATCATTATTGATTGATTATCTATGTAAAAATCAGTGGGAGCAAGTTTATGAATTGAGTCTTATATGTTGATGATATTTTTCTTGCTGCAAATGACATGGGTATGTTACATGATCTTAACAAGTAGTATCTCTCTATAAGGATTGCTCCAATTCAGAAGGGAGACAAGTTCGGTAAAATGAATGTCCTAAAAGTGAATTGGAGCATAAGGATTTTGAAATGAAGATATAAGTGAGACATCTTTGTGATCGAAATAGAAATATTTTGAGCTTATCACAAGGATTATTGAATTTTTTTCACAAAGGGTATATCAATAAAATTTTGGAGAGATAGAATGGAAAATTGCTCTTTAAAGATAGCTCCAATTTAGAAGGGGGACAATATTTCCTAAAGTGAATTGGAGCGTAAGGAGATGGAAAGAATTCCATATGCATCAGTGGTTGGGAGGTTGAACTATGTTCAAACATGTAGGTGACCGAATATTACATTATTGTTGGTATGTTGGGTCAATATCAAAGTAATCCCGCAAGGATCACTGGAAAGCTGCAATGAAAGTCCTCAGGTTCTTGCAAGGCACCAAAGAGAACATGTTTATATAAAGGGGATCTGATGACTTAGAAGTCATTGGATATTCAGATTCAGACTATGCCGGATGCGTCAATGGTAGAAAATTGACGTTTGGCTATTTGTTCCTTTAAGTCGTGGGAGCAATATTATGGAAAAGTGGAAAATAGTTTGTCATTGCTATTTCCACTATGAAAGTTGAATATTGACATGCTTTGAGGTCAAGGTTCGTGAAAAGTTATTGCGAAACTTAATCTTGGGACTTGGGATTGTTAACATTATAGCCAAGCCGCTGAGAATTTACGGTATAATTTCGCAGAAATCTTCTTCTAAAAGAAAGATAAGTACTTGAAAGGTGATACATATGACGTTGAAGTACTTTTCGGTGAATGAAGAAGTACAGAAACATGAAGTGTCCATTGAGCATATTAGGACAATATAATTGTAGTGGATCCATTAAATAAAGGATTATCACCCAAATGTTTATTGGCCATGAAAAGCATTTGGGTGTTATGGAGGAAGCCTTGCTATACGAATTATATTGTGTTCATAAGGTGTAAGACACTTGGAATTCAATTAAAGTTGTGTTTCTGTTTATTGAATATGTTATCATTATAGTTTGTATACAATTATGGTTCGTGGATAACATATATTAAATTGAGAATAAAAGTTCTATCTCAATGAAAGGTCAGTATAAAGTTAGAATTGGTTTGTGATACATGGAAGAGATCATGTCGCTTAATGATGTGTGACCGCCATGATTCGATTAGTTCTAATTTTATATGGTATTTAAAGGATTTATGAACTTGATATAAAAGTGCGCATTATGGTTATTAAACCATCAAGACGACACAAAGGTCAAGTGGGAGAATGTAAGAATATTTATATTCTTATGTGACCTATGTATCTATTGGTTTAATATTACAGATTAAGTTCATGTTAAATGTTAAGTATTCTAATATTAAAGATGATTCCGTGATGGATCGGTTTCGATTAAAGAATTAGAATCGGGTGTATTGATAACCCTCCTCTCTTACCTCTAATTATGATGATATATATAAATATATGTTATATATATACAAGAAGGATTAATGTATATATATATATATATATATATATGATTATATATATGTTACTATTTACGTATGTGCGTATGTGTATAATAAGGAAATGCAATGATTAATTAAACATTAAAATAATGTTTATAAGCATTGCATATATTGGACGTACAATGTCAACTATGGAATTGTTACACGTATATATAGTTATTAATGTGCATATATGTTACAGTGGAATTGGACGGTTATAATTAGTTTACTAATAAACTAATTTCAATTCCCAACCGACACATTTATTTGTGGGAATCGGTTGAAGTACATAATTGAAGTACATGCAAACAAACACAATTCTTCATGAAAGGGTGTCGACTACCTATATATATGTGTGCCTCCATGCATAAAATATATAAGAAAGATACATACTTGAATTACATGTCTTTACGACATTTGTACACCCATACGCTCGACACATAGGAGTATATATATGAATAGGTACATTAAAGATCTCGATTCTTTATCCATTAAAAGAATCATAAAAGGCTTGAGGTCAAAGAGGGGATAACATCAATTATGGAGAATCCAGTCAATGAAAGGACAAACATCAAATGGTGGATTTCAACCTCTACATCAAATGAAGAAAGCATGGATGGAGGTTGGTGATTTTATCTCCACTTTATAGTATAAATGTTGTGGTTGAATTAATTCAAATATAGAATAAGATTTCATTATCGAAATCATTAAAGTTGAGATATGGCTTACACATACCGAAAATTTCTTTCTAATTGTGACGTTCATTCTTCTATGCAAAACAATTAAATTCATAAATCATTTCGTTCCGATGAGTTTTTGCCAAAACGATATCCGCAAATTTTGCATCCTGTACTAGTACTCTTCTTCTCCTTTCTCTGCAAATTCTCCATTTTCTATGCAATAAAAAAACAATATCTCTTTCATTCTTTATTCAAAAGAATGAGAAACCAATTATTGTGATAAAGGGGTGATTGAAAATTTTCATTTTGGTAGTGAAAAATAATTGCAGAAATCTTAGGAATGATTCAATAACACCGTACTCATTCCTTTTATTTTTCTTCAATGAATTTCTCTCCTCAAGTAAAAGATATCCCCGTAATATTCCTGCGCCAACTCTCTCTCTTCTTTAATTTTCTTCTTCTCAATTCTTTATCACAATAAAGAATATACCAAAAATGATAAAACATTCTGCAATTTTCAATTTTCTGACCACAATTTCACTCCTAATTTTTCTCAACCTTTCTCTTTCTAGGTGAATTGGTGATAATTATCGTCAGGCCCTATCATCCTTTGACAGAAATTAGAAAGTTGCTAAATGTAACCATGGCTTCTGATTGTGATTTAAAAAATACTAAGAATTAGGCGGAGAAAATTGTGGAAGAGAGATAGGAAGAAGATTAGAAAATTGCTGAATGTATCTATAGCTAATAAGTGATAAAAAGACAAGAATTAGGCGGTGAGAATTGTGGAAGATAGTAGAGATCAGAATTTTTTTTCAATTTTGCAGAGAGGTAGGTATTCGAAGTAGAGAGGAGAGAGAAATTCAGAAGAAAAAATTATGTGTGAGTGGGGGAGTGGATCCCCTACTGTGGAGGAAACACAGCAGGGGGTGCTGTGCTGTTAAATGGCACCGTATTGATACAATTGCTACTTCCCCTTATTTTATCATTTAGGCCAGCGTTTTATTTTAATTGCTGCACTCCTTTATTCATTTTGCTTCAATTGCTTTACTCCCTTATTTTATTATTTAATGATATATTTGTACAATGATTTTGGTAAACAGCACAGCACCGACTCAACTCTCAACATTTTAAAACTTAATCTTTTGTATAATAGGTTAGTACAAGCTGCGTTATGCAGTAAACTAATCCATATTTTAAGTGATTTATGTTAGAACCAATTTTTTATTTAATTAATGATTCATTACCATTTTAAGTATTCATTAAATTTATGGATTATTTATTTTAGTAATTATCATTTCATACTTTTATATTCACTTGCATGCTTATTTCGATTTTACTTATTTAAGTATTAATATTAGGTCTGACAATTCTTGACACGATAATCCGACATAAATTCATATAAAATTATTATCAGATTAAGTTCGGGTTATCCTATAAGAAACAAAATTACTACTTTAATTATTTTTATTAATATAAAAATTAAAAATATTACTACATCCGTCCCATAACTTTTGTCACACTTTGACCGGTTACGGATTATAATAAATGTAATGGAAAGTGAATTAAAAAACTTAGTGGAATATGAGTTTTTATTTATTACTAGTTTATAATAAAATGTAAGTGGAAATGAGTTAGTGTCAAAAAGTGAAATGTGACAAATTTTATAGGATGGACGAAGATGAGAAAATGTGACAAAATTTCTTGGTTGGAGGGAGTATACTTTAATTTTATTATTTTGATTTAAATCGTGATAAGTTTTTAATCATACCCTCGTCTAACTCAAGATGTCTACCTTTCTATTTTAGTTTGTCACACTGATATTCACTTTCTATTTTAAAAATAAATTCCCCTTTCCTCTCTCGTTAAAATATTCAATCATCTTTTTTACTTTACTTTATTAAACTATTCCATCTAAAATTATGTATCATTCAAGAATGTGAACATCATGACAATGAAGTATTATAAACAAGCTTCAACTGTGGAGTATCATTTTAAATAATTTTATATAATAAATTTTAGTTACCAAAGTTAATATTCAACAAACACTATTACTTATATAAGTAAATTCCCTTATTCAACAAATTAGTAATAAATAATTCCGATTTCATAATTCTGTAGTCCGTATTAACCAAAACCATTGTATCAATATATCATTAAATAATAAAATAAGGGAGTATATAGCAATTGAAGCAAAACAAATAAGTGAGTGGATCAATTAAAACAAAACGCTGGCTTAAATAATAAAATAAGGGGAAGCAGCAATTGTATCAATACGGTGCCGTTTAACAGCACAGCACCCCCTGCTGTGTTTTCACCACAGCAGGGGATCCACTCCCGTGTGAGTGGTGATCTGACATTGTCGCTCAAGAGTCGCTCGTGATGAGCCGCTCAGCAGATCAAAACTCTCTTTAATAATATTAGTATACATACACTTTATTTTTTATTGTAATAAAATAATAGATAGAAGAATTGACAAAGTCGCTACAGAAATAATTTTAATTCTAAAATATAGTTTAAAATTAGCAAAATGTATTTATATTTTATTTTAATTTTACATATTTTAAATTATACTATTATCTTTTAACAAATCAAAATAATATTCACATAAGAGTAAATTTTCTCATTATCTTAAATTATATAAATTCTAGTTGCCGTATTTCTTATGTTTTTCAAATTCCATAGACCATAGTTGATACGATCATGGAGGTCGTGCGTCAAGGATTTCAGCTACAGCTGAATTCAACAGTAACCGTCCTATCGAGATGATATCCGAAAGCTATGAAACTGTCATCATTGTTTTCGTCTTGAAAACAGCTTCGAGTGGGTATCTTGCACATCCCAATCGGAGTTGTGTAGAAAAGGTGGGGAGCTCCAGAAGGAACACTAGGGCGGGTGTTTTTCAACCTGAAAAACACCCGACCGGGCGAAATGATTTGGAGGTCCAGAAAGAACACCCGGGCGGGTGTTTTGCACCCCGCAATTCACCCAACCGGGTGAATCACCCGAGACTAAGATTTTGCGGGCCTTTTTCCACATTTTGGACCCTTAAGTATAAATATCTTTTGATGACATTTTTCATCCTAGATTAAGATTGTGATTAAGATATCTCTTTTTTGAGTCATCTTTGAGGAATGTATCCAATTCCTTCCTTGAAGGTTGCTTGTCTCAATTTCATAGATTGATTGTATGCATTAATGGGGTGTATCCATTGAGTAGTGGAGCCAAGGGGTGATAGAGCTATTGAAAGTTGCCTAGGGTTGTTTCCATTCTTTTGGTCAAAGTTCTATGGTCATAACTCTTTTATCTCATCATTGTACACATGCTTTTCATCTCTAATCTACCATCTAAGTTGGTTCTCTTTATATCTTTGTTGAATAGAAAATCAATCTGCTTTCCATCTCTAATCTACCATCTAAGTTGATTCTCTTTATATCTTTGTTGAATAGAAAATCAATCTCACGAAAATACCTAGATCAAGTATCAACAATAGATAAATCCTTGAGAAATGGATCATAAAATACATGGATCCTTATCAATAGAATATTATATATTTTGAAATTCTCTCAGTTAAATGTTATGTAGTAAATAAATATGAGTAATTTATCTCATTCTTTGTTGAATAAGCGATGCATTCGCTTTTGTTTTATTAAAAATATTTTAAATTTTTAGAATTTTTTATTTTATTTTATTGTCTACCCTACCAAATTGTCCTAAATATATAAACAGATGTATTGAAGTGTTAATATACTTTTCTTTTTAATTTTTATTTAAAGGTTTCAAAAATAATGATGTACTCCACTAGTATATAAAATGCCTACGTTTTGTTTTTTGTACTCGCATGAAATGCGACACACTTCATTTCATATATGTACAATTTTGGATCTGCGAAAATACTCCAATATCGCTAAATAGAGTACAATAAACAAATATGGAAATTATAATAAACAATTTAAAAGTACACTACGCTTTCATTTATATATATATATATATATACAGCGGCATCC
The DNA here is from genome assembly GCF_023119035.1 of Salvia hispanica. Lineage (NCBI taxonomy): Eukaryota > Viridiplantae > Streptophyta > Magnoliopsida > Lamiales > Lamiaceae > Salvia > Salvia hispanica. The sequence continues at coordinate 37,750,747 of NC_062968.1, read as the reverse complement.
CTAAAACCCTCAAGCCGAATTTCAGTTGAGCCAGTAAAACCCTAGAGAGGTTGCGGCGGAGCAGTCTCCATTGAAACCCTAAAAGCGCGGCGGTAGAGTTTGTCTGGTCCAGTACGACGGAGTTTGGGTGTAAGCAAACCAAATATGTTGCTTCTATTTGAAACACCGGCCGGCTTTGCCCTTTTCAAGGTCCTCGATGAGGGTAAACTTTCCAAAGTCGAGGTACTTTCATCCGACTCTCTGTTTTCGCTTCGTTTCATCTTTTGGCTTTCTCAAGTTTTTTTCTCATTTCTATTTTTAATTTTTTGCTCTTGCAGGATTTGGGGAAAGAATTCGCCTCCCCTGACTCCGCCAGACAGGTATTTACCCTGGAATACTTACTGTTTTCTTATATTTTTGCTGATTTTTATTGATAATGAATTAGTAGGGTAGATATTTTTATTGAAGCTCAAGTCTTGACTATAGACTTAATTAACAATTCACTTCATGTCAACTTTAGATTGTCAAGCTGAAAGCATTCTCTAAATTTGAGAATACGGCAGAGGCATTGTCTGCTACTACCCAACTGATAGATAGCAAACCCAGCAAAGACCTACGCAAATTCCTGCGTAGCCATTGTGATGGTGACATTTTAGCTGTAGCAGATTCTAAACTTGGGAACTCAATCAAGGAGAAGCTTGTAAGTGGTCAGATCTTTGTTAGTATTTGGTTAAGTTATATCAAATAGTTTGTATATATGATTATTTTTAACCTTGCAGCAAATTGAATGTGTCCACAACAATTCGGTCATGGAACTGATGAGAGGGGTCAGAAGTCAATTGAATGAGCTGATATCAGGTCTGGCAGCACAAGATATGGCTCCAATGAGCCTCGGTTTATCTCACAGCCTATCCAGATATAAGTTGAAATTTAGTCCTGATAAGGTGAGTTATAAGACTATAAGGTGCCACAGTTGTTCAACTTATGTGCCTGGAATAGACTATGCTTACTAGTAATTTTGTTACTTTTGTTGTTTTATTATACATTATAATATTGTATGGTATTTGTTAAAGTTTAACTATCATATTAATGCATCATTCTTATCAGTGCTTCTGCACAAGTGTGCAATTCTTTTATATTCTTTGAAGGTGAAAGAAGCTGGAAAATCTTGTATGCTTTGTATACTTAAAAAATTAGTAGACATGTGGAAGGAAAATATTTAAATGAGTTTTGACATGTGTTTTTTCATTAACTGTTTTATTTGTTGCCTGCCTCCATCTTTACAATGCATCTATGCCCCTGAATTTCTTTCATTGATGATTGCTCATGGTTACTATTCTAGGTTGATACAATGATAATTCAAGCCATTAGCTTGTTGGATGACCTTGACAAAGAGTTGAATACATATGCTATGAGGGTCAGGGAATGGTATGGATGGCATTTTCCCGAACTTGCGAAGATTGTGCAAGATAACATCCTCTATGCAAAGTCTGTGAAATTGATGGGTTACCGCTCCAATGCTGCCAAGCTTGATTTCTCTGAGGTAGACATTTAGTTGTGTTGTCATTTGCCCCCCCTTTTGGCTATAAGTAATGCGAATTGATAAATAGAGACATGTAAATAGAGATTTAACTGTTGCTTCCATTTGACCTTATGTGAGCTTGAAAGAGATAAACAATTTGCATCAATCGACTAATTGCTTGTAGGTTCATTCATGAAATTTCTACATTCATATCATTAATTAGAAATTGGGCCTTTGGCTGTTTGCCAGTACTGACTGCAATATATATTACTTTATAAAAAATAATTTCCTGTAAATTATTTATTTTTTGTTTGTTGGTAGGATTTGATTTTCGTCTAGTACTCACATTATAAATATTATAGATACTTCCAGAGGAGGTTGAGGCTGAACTAAAGGAGGCAGCAGTGATCTCCATGGGAACTGAAGTTAGTGATCTGGATTTGGAGAACATAAAAGACCTATGCAACCAAGTTCTTTCTCTTTCTGAGTACAGAGCTCAACTGTATGACTATCTAAAGAGCAGGATGAGCACTATTGCTCCCAATCTAACAGCACTTGTTGGCGAACTTGTTGGTGCTCGCTTGATTGCTCATGGCGGAAGCTTGTTGAATCTGGCTAAGCAACCGGGGAGTACTGTGCAGATTCTTGGTGCAGAGAAGGCACTTTTCAGAGCATTGAAGACTAAGCATGCAACTCCCAAGTATGGGCTTATCTATCATGCTTCTCTTATTGGTCAAGCTGCCCCTAAGCACAAGGGTAAGATTTCGCGTTCTCTCGCTGCCAAAGCTGCTTTGGCTATCCGCTGTGATGCTCTTGGAGATAGCGAAGATGCCACAATGGGTTTGGAGAATAGAATCAAGGTAATTTTTGCTTTTCTTTGTATGTAAAGAATGTTCTTGATGTCACCAGTTCTTCTCTCGTAACCCATTTGTTACTCTTTTATAGCTTGAAGCACGATTGAGGAGCTTGGAAGGAAAAGAACTAAGTCGTTCTGCTGGTTCAGTAAAAGGAAAACCAAAGATTGAGTTTTATGACAAGGACAAGAAGAAGGGATCAGGAGGGATGATCACTCCTGCAAAGGTCTATAACATTTTAATCATACATTGGTGTTGTAATGCTTGTTTTTAAGTACAACTATCTGAAAGTCTCTCATTTTGCAGACTTACAATCCGGCTGCTGATTCAGTTCTTGCACTTACGGAATCACTCTCCAAGGATGATAAAGAAGAAACAGAACCCGAGGTTGCCGAAGAGCAGAAGAAAAAGAAAAAGAAGAAGAGGAGTGAACCCGAAGATGCTACACCAGAAGTAGTTGACGATGCAGAAGTTGAAACTGAACCAGCTAAGAAGGAGAAGAAAAAGAGAAAGCATGCTGAAGAAGCAGATGAAGACGGTGATGCTGATGCTAGTGAGAAGAAGAAGAAAAAGAAAAGGAAACATGCTGAAACTGAGGATGGCGGTGCCAAAGAAGCTTCTGCTAAGAAAGATAAAAAGAAGAAGAAGAAAAGTGCAGACTGATGCATGCACACCAGCAACAGGTCTAAAATTTTTGTTCCTTGGTCTAGATTTGGTGTTGTGCATGTAAAGTAGAGGGCCTCTTTCTTCGTAAGATGTTTGTTCGTCTACTATCATGACTGTATTTCTTAGTATGCGTTGGATAATTAAGCTTTTCAAATGTGACTTTTATATATTTAACTTATGTTAGTGAATCTCAAATTTACATATTTGTGTCGCTAGGTACTGAGGTAGTAGGTATCTTATTGGTGCCCTACTTAATTTTTGTATTCTGCATTTTATAGTTAAGCTTCAAAATAGAAATTTTCATTTAAATCATGTACTCCTTGGATGGTTTCGATTTATTAAGTTTATTAGTATCAAATTATTTTATTTCATCGACATTATTCTTTGTTACCCTATTTTCGCGATTGTTTCCCCTCAATCATAATCTGAAGTATCAGTTTATTGTTTTGTAATAAAGGGAATGCCAATTTATGGTCTTCTAGATTCATTTTTTCTTATCGAAGTTTATGTTGGTTTGAAGGTGTGTTGTTTTATTTTTGTTTGTTGGATGCTTGCAGCAATTGGTAGAAAGTTTTGTTCTCGTTTTTTTTCGTGTTTATCCATGACGCTCACATTCCCTGTTTTTAATTGTTACTTGTAGAAGAACTAGGAAACCAATTAGAGAATCAGATCTGAAAATACTTTATGCTATATGTATCATGCATATGATTTTCACCTTTTTAGTCCTTTAAGCTATTAAGTTAAATATGGTCCAAAGTTACTCTTCCAGCTTGTTGGTCTATTTGCAACAATTTTTGCTTGATTGGTTTAGAGTAGGTGCTCTCGTCTGATTTTACTTGATTTGAGTCCCTTGGCGTGTCTGGCAAATTGCTTTTGTGTCTCCCGCCAAGCATTATGCATTATCCAATCTAAATGACCACTTCATTGGCTACACTATTTTTTGTGTTGTGCCCTTATGGCAAACTGATCAATTTAGTCCTCTGTTTTCAGGGAAATACAAGTAGTGTAATTCTTAACCCACTCTTGATGCGTTGCAACAGCTAAACCTCTTAAAAAATGTCCTTGCACATGTTTTGCAATCCATTCATCTCGGTGGGATCTCCTTACTTCAACTCAGTTGATAAGAAGACACTTACCTTCCAAGCAGTGGTGGACCTACCAAGGCCCAAGGGGGCATGGGGGCCCTTGGAACCCCCACCCATTTTATAATTCATGTATGTCTATCCATAGCCCAGTTGGTTGAGCAGTTGGCTTGCATTTCAGACGTCCCAAGTTTGATTCCAACAGGTAGCCAATTATTTGCTGGGTTTTGGATTTATACCAATTATCCATTAATTTATTTAGGGGGATTTTGGATTTAGACCATTTATCCATTAATTTATTTAGGTTTTTTATTTTATTTTCTATAGCTATATTAATTTATTTCTCGAGTAATTAATTTATTTGTACGATTCTTATAGTTAATTCATTAGCTAATAATTAATTCATTCATGTTTTTTCACACTAGTAATTTTATATAATTTTGTTTATGTAAATATTGTTATTATAACATCACAAAGTAATACTAATTTTTATAATTTAAGAATAAAAATAGTTATTTAGTAACATTATAATGCAATATATATCATATTAGTAAATTTGATTATAATGTTATGCTTTTTTTTACAATACACTGTATTCTTCATTTATTTCGACGTTGATAGTGTCATCGTATGTACTTTAGTTTATATTTCTCATTTTTAAATTATTTATCTTACATTATGTGTATTGTTCATGTCGTGATTGTTTCTAGAGATATTGATATTAAAAATACGCAACAATTGTTAACGTTAATTTGGACCCCCCGTATCAAAATCCTGCGTCCGCCATTGCCTGCGCTACTGCTAGTAATAGATTGGGGGTTTGAGTCATCATGGAGGTAGATGGAAAAGCATTGTTGACCTTTTTTTTAGAGTTACTTCCCTATGGTAGTCAATACTAGCTAGTAGCAGGGACGGATGTATATGCCTCCTACAAGGGGCAAATGCCCCACCTCAAAAAAAATTATTAGTGCTATTTTGATCATTATTTTTAAAATTTTTTTGAAATACCATTATAAATGCCCCTTCTAAAATCCTTAAAATGTCTTTGTATGAAATTTTGCCCCACCTATACAGAATTTCTGGATCCGTCCCTGGCTAGTAGGTTAATGTAATGATACATGAGTAGATCTAGTGTGCCTGCTGGGCTAGTTTGAGTATTCTTTTATGCGCACCACAAATCCAATCGCATTTCACTCAGCAAAATAGTAGTAGTAACATTTTTATAATATGGAGGCTAGGAGCATGTAAACATATACACTAAAGCATGTTTGGTAGGGGTGATGACTGACCTAGGGATAGAATTTTTGTTCTCTATCCCTAGGTGAGTTATCACCCCTACCAAACATGGGTGAACATCAACGATTTCAACAATTTCTAAAAAGAAAATTGCGAAAATCAAGATATCAATTGGCTTAAACATCAGTCGAGCCATCTACATAGTAGTATGACTTAGAGCATTCCCACTGGTCCGACGATACTCGGCGATTTTTCGCCGACCGTTGGGAGTGTTTCGACGTTAATTCTACCGAATTAACGCCAACTCCCGTTTCATCGCCCTCCCTCTTAGTTTTTTAAATCTTTGTTTTTTATGGTTTTTTATTTGTAGTTTTTTTTTTCTCGTTGTATTATATTTTCCAATGATTAATACAACGATGAATTGTTCATTATAAATCTATTTATTAAACACATTTGTAGGGAAAATTAAACAATATTAGTGATGATGTAAAAATGAAATGTTGAGTTAGGGAAAAATAAGGGAGAAATAAGGGAGAAACCATTGGAGTAGTTGGCTAAAAGTTGGCTAAAAACTGGAGATAAATTTTGGTGCTGATATGGCGCTGATATGACAAGAATTAGGGAGAAATAAGAGAGTTTTTAGGGAGAGCATTGGGAATGCTCTTAAGTATCTGTTGGGCCACACCTAAACTAAAATATTTTCATATACACGTGATTTGGTTTAATATGCCGTGTTCTAATGTATGTATGTTAAATCAGTACCGTATAATAGTGCATCATCACCAATAAAATGAACACATGACACATCCACTACTAATTTGTTATTACCATGTAGAGAGGAGAATTATTTATCTCCCCAATCACCATCTTAACATTATTTTAATCTGAAATATCAGGCCGATCGATCTGAACTATATATTGTTTTTTGTTATGAATGCAAAATTTATGTTTTAATAGTTGGTGATTGCATAGTAGATTTGTTATGATATGCAAAATTTATGTTTTAAGAGTTGGTGATTGCATGGTAGATTTGTTATGATATGCAAAATTTTTGTTTTAAGAGTTGGTGGTTGCATAGTAGATTTGTTTTCTCGACTTTCACAGCATGTGACTATAATGGTTATTCACGCAGATATTAAATACTAGCTACTAGATTCTTTTAATAAATAATCGCAGAACAGAAAAAACGGAAACAGATATAGAAAAGGAGCAATAATGTGCACATGTCTCCCTTGAAAAATAAATATGTGCTAAAAACATAAATGCATCCCTACCTACATAATATTTCGCACAACAGGAAAAGCCAACGAACCCAAAATTTTGTAGATAATAATAATACTATACTCATGAATTAATAATGGAATAATATTATTATCCATGCAATTGATGATGATTATCATTAGTTAGTTGAGTTTTAAATAATTTTTATGTTACTCCTTAATTAGAGGCAATAAATATTTTTCTAGTTCTACATAGTTTTTCATTGTTTTCCCCTCCAAAAATTTAGGGGCAATATAACACCATGTCGAAAAATAATAGTAGTACTAGTATATATAATGATATTATTATTACCACTAGTGATATTTTTTGAAGAGGGAGAATCGTTACAAGCACATTTATTGTGACAATAGCCTGGCATGTTTGTGATGGAAAAGAGTTTCAGTCTCTAAATAATGAAGAACATGCTAGTAAAGAAAATGAAAAACGTGGAATAGAAGTGTAAATTTATCGAAAACGACCCTTTTCAATGAATTGGTCATAGAGTGGTTGGCAAATTGAGCATGGCCACGGAGAATATGACATATTGATAAGAACTTGGTTCTTATCGGAGAGGAGGAGCCCCGATCGGAACGAAGCCGGACTGGCTATGTGGCAGATCACAAATGGTGATCGAGGGAGACAAAGGCGCTAAGGTAGAATTAGGGTTTTAAAAGGAAACCACAGATGAAGAACGAGAGAAAAATAACAACTAAATTATTGTAATTTACTTATAACTTGGTTTCGTCGATTTTGTTAACTTTTTTTTTTTTTTTTAATGTTTATAGTTTGAACTATTCATATACTGCTAGATTGCCATTTTTTAGTTTGAACATTTAATACAGCATCAACAAAATTGAAGGAAATCAATCATTAAAAGTTGTAATTAGAGATCATCATAATCTGTTGCGAGGCCAACTTTTATATGCATTTGAAATTCATTTTAGTATTTTACCAGACGTGAACTGACATATGGAGTATATTGGTAGAACACTTTAATTAATTTGTACATGTGCGGAAGTCGCTGCAACAAATATTATTAAAATAAATCTAATGAAGGTAGCATATAGGGCCTTTCAAACAGCTATAGTATCCTAAGTTATAGCATAGCACTTTTTAGAATGAAAATGCACTGGAAAATTGCTAATACATAGATAGAACTAGTAAAATGTAATTTTGCTGGAAGAGTTTTGTCTTTTTGGTAGTGTTATTTTAGTTGAGGGGTATTTTTGTAATTTGCAATTGAGAGAATTACAAATTTTGTCCCTAAACTATGTAATAATATCAAACACGATTCTTATTCTTTAAAAATATCTCCACACGACTTTAACCTTTAATTTGATGTAATATCACTAGAATGACTTTTTCAGTACTATATGACTTTTTTGCCCTTTTGGTATTTTTAATTTTTGAATGAATGTATTATATGTTTATACTTTTGCAAGTATTATTCTCTCTTCTCATCTCATCTTGAATTACTACTCCCTCTGTCCCATAAAAGATGTCACACTTGTGGGACGACACAAGATTTTAGGAGGTTTTATTTTGTGTATTAGGTGTAAAGAGAAAATAATAATATTAATATGAGAGAGAACTTTTTCCAAAAAAGTAAATGTGATATTTTTTGTGGGACAAACTAAAAAGAAAAGTGTGACATCTTTTGTGGAACGGAGGGAGTACTATTTATCTGATAAAGTATTGCATAATTAACAATGTATGCTCACTGTCATACACAAAGGTTAGAAATGAATGAAATCTCATTTTTTCCGTTATTAGCAATAAAGAGTTATTTCAGTGTGAATCCATTCAGTGCTATGCAATGTGTCTATATTGATAGACCGTCCAACTCTTTCGTGATTGTGAAACTTAATTTACTTGTGCAAGACACCAACTAAGAGGCCTTTGATTATGAATAGGCCACCACTTTGTCTACCATGTAGTATAATATTACCTAGAGGTGTATGCTTAAATATAAAATAATTGAATACACAATATAATATTCATATCATCCTTTAAAAATAGTGACATTTTAAACTATACGAATTTTAATGCATAATTGGTAAAAAATGAGAGATAAAAAAAGTTATGGGAGTATGTTATTAGCAAATAAGGTTCACCTCGTTAGAGAGAAACATATCAAATGAAATAGACTATTTTTATGGAACAAATCATAATAAAAAAGAGTATTATTATGAGAAGGTATATAAGACAAACTAATATTATAAAATAAAATTCTTCACACAAACAGAAATATATTGTTTACGATGTACAAACATCTCGAAGCAAGTCTTTGGTACTAGTATATCACTAAAAAAAATTTACTCCCTGCGTTCCATTCTAAGTGGAATATTTCTAATTTGACACGAGATTTTATATATATAGTGTTGTTTAGTAAGTGAATTGGAGAGAATAAAGTAAGAGAGAAAAAAAAGGTAGAGAGAGTAATGTTTCTATAGTTAGAAATGTACTTATCATTTAAAGTGAGACATCCTAAAAAGAAAAATGTGTCACTTAGAGTGAGACAAATAGAATATATTTTAAGGACACAAAATTTGAGATAATTACTTGCATTGGAAATTTTTTAAAAATAACAACAATTTATGGTGCAAAAGAAAGCTTCATTCAATTAATAATTAATTAATTTAATCATTTATTTTTTAGGCCGCTTTTATTTGCATCCTCTAATTTTAGTTGAAACACAAATAATAAGAACGTTTTTTAAAATATCGGTCATATAGAGTATCTAAAAACCCAAATTAAAATCATTAAATGCATTAAAAAAACGTTCTTAGCCATTTTTTTTATATTGTATATAATCTCTATTTGAATTCTTCCGCATTACAAGTAGGCCTCTTTCAAATTCGTCTATATGAAAAGTTAGGATTTTGTCGTGTATATATTTGAATTCATGCAAGGACTTTTGGTCTGTATTTTAAACGAATTATAGTACTCCAAGAAGTTTAGATTCTTTGGACTAACAACTAATTAAGTTATGCTTACGGAAAATATAAATTGTGAAATATAAATATAATTATGAATAAATTATATTTAATTTATTTTCATAATTATACAATATAAATAATATTCTAAAAACTCTAATTTTCTATTTTAATTGATGTTGAAAGTCAGGTATATCGCAAAAGTAAGGTATATCGAACTTCGGTACGGTATACCGAAAATGAGGTACGACATTGGTATGGAAAGTCATCATACCGAAAACTTTGGTAAGGTAAAGATATGACTTTTTCGCATACTGTATTTACGGTAAGGTATACGGTATAGTGGTTTCGGTAAGGTATACCGTACCTACCCACCCCTATTCTCAAGACTAGGAAAATCTTTCCAACATTTTCAGAACATATATAGTTTGAAATTACTTTTGCTAAAACAATCTAATTTAAGACGTGATTCAATGACACCTTCCAATTTAAGAACATGTATATCACTTATTCGATTAATTTGATAATCTTAAATGTGACATCTTTTGAGTGGGCTTTGTACGTGCTAGATATAAAATACGAGCCATCTAGATTTGTAACATAACTACCACACACACATCTAATGAAATCTAGATAACTAGCCACCAAACGGACCTTTACTATTAAAAAATACTAAGAGTGGCTAGTATTATTACTTCCTCCGTCCCTGAAATTTGTGACTTATTTCCATTTTAGTTCGTCTCCAAAAATTTGTCAACTTTCCCTTTTACTGTTTTTGGTAGTAGATCTCACAATTCACTAATTCATTCCCGCTTACATTTTATTATAAAACTAATACTAGTATATAAAAGTGGGACTCACATTCAATCAACTTTTTCACACTTTCTATTACATATCCTAAAATCCGTGCCGGATCAAACGGTGACAAATTATTGGGGGGGACGGAGCGAGTATATCATTAGTAGCACCAAGCTTTATGGAGCACTCCATTTATTTGCATCAATAACTCATGCCTTGGAGCTAGCTCTATATATTTATTCGCCATAAACATGCAAGTTTTCCATCCAACAACATATAACACTTCCCCTCCTCCGGCCACCGCCGACCAAAACCCGATGAGCTCCGCCCGAAGCCTCGGGGACGTCGAACAAACCTGGTGCCGCGCAGTGTCGTGCGGCACCGGGTCCACCGTCCTGACCCTCCAAATGGGCAAACCCGAGTCCAAACTCCCACTCCTCCACCAAGTCCTCAAAAAGCTCCTCCACTCCCACCCCCTCCTCCGCTCCAACCTCCACTACAACCCCTCCACAAAGTCCTTCTCCTTCCTCCCCCCCTCCCCCTCCTCCCCTCCCCTCCCCATCATCACCCACGACATCCCCACCACCGCCGCCCTCCTCCGCAACTCCGACCTCCCCCCCTGCCACCTCATCACCGAGCACGAGCTCAACCACACCCAATGGCGCGACCCAAACTCCTTCCCATGCCACGTCATCCACGCCGCATTCTACTCCCTCTCCGAATCCCGGTCCATCGTGGCGGTGCGCCTCCACGCCTCCGTCTGCGACCGGACCACCGCGGAGTCGATCCTTCGAGAAATGATGGAGCTCGTGACGGAGGCGGAGGGGGGGCGGAAGTTCGCCGGAGCGGACAACGGCGGGGAAGGGAGAGCGGGGATCGAGGCGATGGTGCCACGTGGGGCGGGGAAGAAGACGTTGTGGGCCCACGGAGTGGACATGCTTGGGTATTCAGTGGGCTCATTAAGGCTGAGTAATTTGAAGTTCAAGAACACAAAGGCGGCCAGGTATTCCGAGGTTGTACGGCTCAAAATGGACACTCATCAAACTGCTTTGGTTCTTGCTGTAAGTTCATGTCTCTTACTACCTTTTGTTTGCATTTATTGATTTCTCAACAACTTTGACCTAAAAACCAGTCGACCTGTCTCACTTTCGAATTAATACTCCTATTTCTGAGTGATGGATCATAGATGTGGAATCTGCTCTACATAATATATTGTTGAGATACTATATATAGGCCACTATTTAATAGATGCGATAACATGACAACCGTCCTTGTATGCCGTATATAATGATGTAAATTTCTGCAAGTATTTAGTACAACAGCTTCGTTAAATCATTCATCACATCTTTTGGAAAATGGAATAAAAAGTAGTCCTCCCTCCGTCCGTGAAATGATGTCCACGTTTGACTCGGCACAGGTTTTCAGAAATATGAGGAAAAATGAGTAGAAAAAGTTAATGAAACGTGAGTTCCACATTTATAGTTTATAATAAAATATGAGTATAATGAGTTAGTGGAAAGTGAGCTCCATTTACTGAAAATAGAAAAAAATAAAGTGGACAATATTTCACGGACGGAGATAGTATAGCAATATTATTCAATAGTGTAAATTGTATGACATGCCTATTATCAATTGGTTAGAGGATGTAACCCATGAATTTCTATCATGGTATCAAACTGAGTCGTCAATTGCACGTGGGCTAAGTTACACTAATCTCTAGTAATATCTAGATTGAAATTAAAAATGACTGATCAAACGGTATATCTGGTCCAACATAATAAAAAAGTTTTAATCGTCACTTTCTATCACCAATCAATTTTAGGATGAAATGAGACTAATTTTTTTTATCAACATTGAATTATTAATATGTGATATTGTTAATAAGGGCTGCAAATCAAGAGGAATAAAACTTTGCGGAGCCCTAGCGGCTGCCGGGCTAATCGCAGCACATTCAACGTCCGGCAAGCTAACTAAGAAATACGGCGTCGTTACCCTCATTGACACCCGCTCTCTTCTCCATCCATCTCTTTCCTCTAATCATTTCGGTAAGAAAATCTAGTAATGCATCTCTAACTCTCTCCCAATTAAAATGCTTTTTTTCTCTACTTTGAAGGATACTACCAACTGGCAATCCTGAACACACACACCATAAACGGCGGGGAAGAGCTATGGGACTTAGCCGAGAGGAGCTACTCACAATTCGCACGTGACAAAAAGAACAAGACGCATTTTTCGGACATGGCGGATTTGAGCTTCCTGATGAGGAGGGCGATGGAGAATCCGAGCCTGACTGCGTCGTCGTCTCTGCGGACGTCGTTGATATCGGTGTTCGAGGATCCAGTGATCGACAACACGAGAGAGATGAAGCGGGAGATAGGCGTGGAGGACTACATGGGGTGCTCCTCCACGCACGGGGTGGGGCCCTCGGTGGCCATATTCGACACCATCCGCAACGGTGAGCTGGACTGCGCCTGCGTGTATCCGGCGCCGCTGCACTCCAGGGACCAGATGGTGCAGCTCGTTGCTCACATGAAGAAGATTCTTGTTGATGGGAGTTACTGAGTTTTATTTATTTTACTATCTATCTATCTATCTACGTATGTTTTGTAGTAGTATTTGAATCTGGAATTAATACTTTGTACGATTCATTCCCCTTGGAGAAATCCAAGTCTTTTCTTTTCTTTCATGAATAGTAATGAAGCATTAAATCAAGAAAAATTTGTAATTGTTGGGGTTAATATTTGTAGTCCAATCAAATCAACTATGGACTCCTATTCTGGGACAAAAGGGAGTATAAGTTTTGAGTTATAAATACCAGTTACAATACGTGGAAGAAGGTATAGTGTATAATATATATAGAGCTGTATAAGTCAAGGAAGAGTGTATTAAGTTATGAGGCTGACATTGTCGATTCATTTTAAATTGACATTACAACTCCCACTCCCATTGTCACATATGCTTTCCAATACGCTGATACCCAAGAATCTCATATAATTAAATATCGTTTGGACCACCAATGTTAAATATACCGATGTTAAATTTATGAATTTTCACTAGATTTTTTTGGTTTGTGATTTTATTTCACTTTCTCTTGAGTGTAAAATTCTTAATTAATGTTGATCTAAATCAAGGAAACTTGTTTGGAATGATAACTGCTTTTCTCCATAGTTCGATTTTGTAAACAAACTAGTAATTAATTTATTCAGTTTACAATCGGACTTTCTATCTAATTAGTTCTAATTACGAAAATTAATTAATTACTTATTTTTCAATTTTATTAAATTCAGTAAAGCCTCAACCAACAATGTCTTTTGATTTATTGAATTAACTATTTTAATCAACTCTCTAAAACTTAAATTTTTAATTTCAATAACCCATAAACATGTGAGAGCATGCAATAATTGCATCGCAGTTGAAACCAGTTTAGACAATAAATACACCTATTGTGAATTTGTGACACCGATCGAATTTCTCTATGCCCAATGACAATGAGAAAGTATCCCATTGTGGCGTACGGAGTATAATTTATTGCAAAACAACTCGAGCATTATTTTTAAAAATCTTTCAATACTACTACCACTACTTTATTTAATCCTCTATTGCTATAGTATTTCATTGACTGGATATTAATGCTTTTTTAATTGACGATGACATTGTTACACACGGTACACAAATATACCACAGTCAAAGTTAATTTTTGCCAAAAAATAATTTTACTACTGTGCATAGAAAGAAAACCCAAAACCTCCACACGTAATGATTCAATTCTACAAATGTATTTTTTCTCTCTCTTTTGGCCCCAAAATTCTTTGATTATTGGAAAGTTCTCTAGTGGAAATAATGGGTATTATTACATGGTAGACAAAAATGCTTTTACTATAATCATAATATTGATTATTGAGAGGGAAATAAGTTCCAAATGGGTTATAAAAACCGTACTAGCAATTATAATAAAATACGACCCCAGAAGTTTTGGAGTTAAGTTTGCCAAAGGATTGGTATTTTTCCAACAATAAAACTAAGGAAAAACTAATAATGTTTCAATTGATTCATATGCAGCCGCGAGAGGAGTAAATGACAAAAAAAGTTTCTATCATTGTTTCGGATAGAACAAAAGTTTTAAGTTAACATAATTGATACTTGAAACTTTTTATCCAGTTTCATTGTAATCATGATACATTCTATCACCGAATGTATGGGGTGTTTCAAACTTTTCTTACATGAGATTTGAGTTACCAGTTTTAAACTAATTATTTCAAAAACGGGATAATTGTACAATTTATACCAAAAGTTTCACAATTACAAAATGTTTCATAACAATGTCAGTTTTTGCCTACATAACATCCGAGTTATTGACACAAATAGTAAAAACAATTACCTTCGTGAATTTTTTTTACCAATTATATACTTTTATTTTATTTTATTTAGGTAAGTTAATTTAGATTTAATTTTTTTATGTTTTATGTTGAGTAAGTTTATTTATCAAATTATAAATTTTGTTTTAATTACATATTTTTAATAACATAGAATTTTAATTAAATGTAATAGTATTATTTTAATGACAAAAATAACTACTATTAAATTAGATTAGGTATATAGAATTTAGGAAATCGAAAAGTTAATCGCAATTGCGAAGTGGAGATCTTAAAAACCGTTTCAATTAACTTAGGTTAAATCTCCAACCTTAATTTTTTTAATCAAAACATTGGGAATGTTACTATACGCAAACTTAATAATTTAAAAATCTTTTTTGTTGTTGACTCTTAAAGTAACCTAAGAAATATTACTACATTAATCTATTATTATTATTATTATTATTATTATTATTATTATTATTATTATTATTATTATTATTATTATTATTATTATTAAATAGTAAATCTATGTAGGACTGCTTATTCGGCCGGTTCCGGTTCTAACCGGACCGGTTGTAAATTTTCATGAATTGCAGAACCGGAACCAGAACCGGAACCGGAACCGAATCGGTCGATTCCGGTTCGGAACCGGAACCGATTTGTAATATTTAATCCGAATTTATTTGAATAAAGATTTAAATGATTCAATATTTATCATCCAATAACTAAAATTTCAAGAAATTAAATACCTAAAAATTCAAAAAAACTCGCAACAATACAAACCAACAAGACGACAATATTTATCATTTAATATCTAAAAAAGCAACTCTAGATCGAGCATCTAGAAATATACTAATATTTACTATATAAAATTCAAATAAACATATACCTATAAACATCTAATACCAAAAATATTCATTAAATCAATATTCAAACAAAACAAACCAACAATACCAATTCCAAAACAAACTAAGTAAACAACAATGTCAAAAAAATTCAAATCAAACCGACGACAATATCCAAATTAAACTAACAAGATCAAACAATATCTCAAAATGAAAAAAACAAAATAATCAAGTGATTAAGTCACTTGAACTTGATTCGGAGAACTTGAATCAGTTGTAACTGGTACCACCATAATGCCAACCTTCTGAAGAGCTTCCACCACTGTCAAAGACAACAAATAAATAAATAAATAAAATTAATATTTTATATGTTACATAACTAAATAAGTAAATTACTAACCATCTCCATATTCTTTGTCCATCACTGTCTCGCATACATCTTCTACATCCATCACTATGCTACTCCCACTAGATCTCAACCAATCTTTAGAGCATATGAGGGCTTCCACCATTTTCGGAGTTAAAGAGCTTCTAAACGGAGATAGAACACACCCCCCCATACTAAATGCAAACTCTGAAGCTACGCTAGATGCCGGAATGACCAATATATCTTTCGCCATCTCAGATAGAATAGGATGACGAGGAGTTTTTAACTTCCACCACTGAAGAATGTCAAAATTACTAACCTCCACTATGTTCATCTTGTATTGCTTCTCTGTGAAATACAAAGTCAACTTTGACCGATCTGGCACATCCTCTTCCTCTTCTTCATCAACAGTCACCAAACTAGATAAGTGAACCTCTTCATAACCATCTTCTGTTAGAGTTTGTATACTAGAAATCACGTTTCGAGTGATTGAATACTGTAAAACTCTTATTTTATTTTCCAATAAATAAAACAGATTATTTTTGTCATAATGTTGTTATGTTTTACATTTAATGGATGTTAATGCATGTTTAAATGTATAAGTTAACTTAACAAAGTCTAAGTCTTTGTTTTAGTAGACCGGTTGTGGGCGTCGTCCACTTTAAGGTAACACGGTCAGTTCTAAACAAAGAAAAACCTAGATGGAATTTGACTACCCATCGAGAAAGGTTGCAATGTCAGTCCGCATATTTCTAAGCCTT
>NC_062968.1:37710971-37733986 GCF_023119035.1 Salvia hispanica | reverse complement strand
GATTAAGCACCCCTAAATCTATGGAGCTCCATTGCGGCTGTCCATAAATGATATTTTAATAAAAGGGAGTGATCAATGGGTAACTAATTAGCAATCCCAAATTAAGACTAAATCTTAGCCATTAGATTAGAAGATTAGTGGTTGAAATAATATCACATGGATTATATTTTTAATTAAAAAAATTAAAAAATAAAATTAAAGGGTATTAATGTCAATTCCCTCTCATTAAAATCATCTTATAACTTTAAATTTACGTAACTCTCTCGATTTAAATTATTTTTTTGCAAAAATATATCAAATTAAAGATAATTTTATAAGGATTCCAACGAGATCTCAATTGCATATGTTCCGACGACGTTCACATGATGAAATTTGATATTTTTTATTTTAGGCTGTGAATGCTGATAATATAGCATTTTTATCAACGGTATACATAAAAAATCTCATAAAATCATGTAAAAATCTCAATAAATATGTGTTGATATTTTCTTTGTACTAGTGTTGATATTCTAATGCCATATTGTTGATATTTGTAATACACAATGTTGATATAAAAAAACATTCACGAAAATTATCATATAATAACATAATGACGATATTACCCTTTTGTTGATATTTTGTCTACTATTTATTGAGATTCGTAAAATTTAATCTCATCCACTCATTTAAAAATCTAAGGGTAGAGATTTGGTCTTGATTTTGAATTAGGACGTTATAAGCATTATAATATGACCCTTTTAATAAATACTGTAGTTATGAATCGGTTCACTTTTAATAAATACTCAGATAGTAGTTATGAATCGATTCACTATATATCGTACTATAATTTTTGTGTTTATTATCTAAATCTTCTAATTTGAGTTCATTATCATGCATTTGTAGGTACTATGACAAAAATTTTGCGCTTTTCATCTTCCAACCAATTAAGATTTATTAGGCTTCAAGTCTTCAACTACTAGCCTTTTGTGATTGGGTGACAAATTACGATACAAATTAATTTGGATGGTTTTTAAGTCCAATTAAATTCATTACAAAACAACTTTATTGCCACCACCATTTATGCGATGATATCTCTCTGTCTGGACTGATATCTAATTAGTTCGATAAAATGTGGCGTCGTCAATTAAATATGAATATGGTCATTATAATCTAATAGAAAATTTTTTAACTCTAGCCGTTGAAAAAATAAATAATTAATAGGAATATGTAATAAAAAAAATTGAAATCGTCAATTAAATATGGATATGGTCATAGAAAATGACATAGGTGATCCAAGCTCAGTCCCAAACATGCCGCAAGTCAATTACGTGTACCACTAGTGATAGTAATTTGACCATAAACATGTCAATCATTCTCTATTGCAGCAAAAAAAGGCAATTCCGTCGCCTTGGGGCCTCCACACTCCGTCCCGACATCACGTGAGAGGGTTCAATCAGGGTACGCAGTAGCCCGTCAATCATTCTTTATAAGTGTATACTATGGAGGGAAAAAACGTCATATGTTGTGATTTTTATTTTCTCTCAATTTTTAGAGTTATTGTTTTCTACTTTCTATTACTAATATTTATTTATTGGGGATTATCAATAAGCGCAATTAATTTTTATAGATGTCTTTGGGCTTTTGGCAGTGCTGTATCACCTGTATCGTTTTTGGTAATTGCTTCCGTGCGTAGTGGGGCCAGCCCATATCTTAAACGGCTATGGAGAGTTGGGCCGTTGTTGGGCTTGGATATTGTTATGGATTGTAGTTCCTGTCACTAATACATGAGAAATACACACGTGCAAGAAACGCAAACTGGATCCCTAATTTAAGATACTTAGTTATTCAGACTTTTTGGGAAGATTGTATTTTTGTCCTGAATAAGTTAGGTTGATATATAATTTTATTTAAGATCAAGAAAAAATGAGATTAGAATTTAGATTATCTGATTTTTAGATGTTCGCTTCATTGAATATTTTTATGCAATTTCAGAACTTTATATTTAGATTGATTTTTATAGTTTAGAGTTCGAATTTACAGGCGATTCGATTATATGTAAATTTACTTTTTATAAAATTTTGTATTTTACAGATCGGACCGAATAAGGCTAAATTCAAACAGTAATCAAAATGCTCACTCCTAATTAGTTTGAAACATCTCATTATATTTCGCAGTAAGTATTACTCCCTCCGTCCCGACTAAGATGATACATTGCTTAGTCGGCACGGGATTTTAGGAGTTATTGGTTAAAGTGTTTAATTGAAGAGAGAGAAGGTGAGTGTATGTATTAAAGTATAGAGATGAAGAAAGATGAATATTTTAATACTATGAGTGAGAAAAAGTGGTTGAGTGTATTAATTGGAGAGATAAAGTTATCAAAAAAGGAAATGTGTCATCTTAGTTGAGACAAACTAAAAAGGAAAACGTGTCATCTTAAGCGGGACGGAGGAAGTACTATATTCTAGAATAAAAATAAATGCACATAAATTGTACACATGCATAAAACCTTTAAATTTAAATTTAAACTATATTACAAATTAATTTTGTTATTTGTTATATTAATTATTATATAGCATTACAAAAGAAGTGGTATGGAAAAATTTATACTACAAATTTGCACCTGATTTCAAGCTTGATTTAAAATAATTATACAATATTTAATGAAAATAATATTTTTCTCTTAAATTTATAGATATTTAATTTTAAATTTTAATATTTTCTTATATTGTTAAGGAATGATTAGTATGTAAATTTATTTCAAGTTAATTCAATTTTATAAATGGATTTTCAATGTAAAATGTTTAGAAATTCGATTGTGTATGTATAATTCAAGTATATTTATCACGAGAACTGATCCGCTGCACACCTAATATGAGCGACAATACGTAGACCTGATTTTAAGTTGTTTCCGTATTTCAATTCTGTAATCTCTTTTCTCTTTCTTCTGCAAGTCTCTATCTAATGTTTTTCTCAACCTTCTACAATTCTCTCCCCATTAGTGAAGCTCTTCATTAAATCTCGCCTCACCGTTGCATATTCTGCAACGCATCATCCTGACCTCCCCTTCCACATCAAATACCTCCTCACCGGGCTCCAAATCGGTGATGTCGAATCGAAAAAAAGGAATACAATTTCGCTCAAATCTTCTTCTTTTTTTCTCCGGATCTGATTCTCCTTCAACATCGTGTAACCCTGCAGTTCCATTTTTCCTGATTTTTCAACTTTTGATTTCTTACTTCTATTACAATTTCAGAAATCGCAACTTCTCCATAATTTCAGGAATCTCAAAATTGCGGAGCGAGAAATATAAAATACTTCAACTCTCTTTCTTTTCTTAAAAAATTCAGAAAAATTGCATATTGTGTGACGCATAACTCACAAACCAAATCTTGAAATCAATCAAATTTTTTTGATGCGGTTGTGATAAAATCTACATGGATGAAGTTTGGGGATTAGCTGGAGGCAAATCAAAAGAGATTTGTGGAGAATTGCATGCCAACAAGGAAGAAATTTGGCAAGGAAGAATGAAATATTGAGGCGAAGAGAGAAAAAGAAGTTTTTCGGTGAATATTGAACAATAATTCGGGCAAGATAAACTTAGTGATGCAGTGAACTGACAACATCTGCTGTTCGGATTTCAGAATATTGGGGATGGTTTGTTACCTGCGTGGTTACTTGGTAGGGATGAAGTTACATACTTCCTCCGTCCCATGTTACTTGCGCTTTTCATTTTAGGCCGTAAATTTGGGATTGATTTTTTAGTGTAATTAAATTAGAATTTTAAGTGTAATGAGACATCCCTTAATAAAAGAGCTTTTAACTTAATCTAACATATTAATTAAATGCATTAATTCTAACTTAATCTATAAATAGTATAAGAAGTTTGTGACGAGCCGAAAAACAACAGTGCAAATAACATGGGACGGAGGAGTATAATAGTACATAATAATAAATTAAAAAATAATAAGAAGATTTATTATTCCACTGCCACGTAATTTGTCGCCTTTATATCGCTCACCTAATGGCTCTCAAGAGAACATATCTCTATTTATCACTACCCTTTATTTTATAGTCCTTAATGCACGATAAAATGATATAATATCATTATATTTTATAAACCTTAATACAAATTTATTTTGCCTTTAGAAAGCTATATCTTCAGAAAATCTTTTCAGAAAGAATGTTTTGTACCCATCCCTACCCTTTAAACACACATTACACAGTACATTTGTAAGAGCATCTCCAATAGCAATAGGCTAGCCACTTCCTCTCTCTGTTACGTCATCAGCACTAAAAATTCACCTGCCACATCATCATTTTAAGCAAATAGGTCATAGGCTAGCCGCAATAAAAATAATTCAAAAAAAACTACATTTACGGAATAAAATTTACGATTAAATTATGGAATTAAATTTACGATACATATACGGAAAAATTCATTCATTTCATTAAAAAAAAAGGTACATAGATTAAAAAAAATACATGAATTTTTTTATAAAAAAAACGGGCTTCCACACACGAGCCCCGCCGCTCTCTACTCCTCGTCGTCGCCGCTGCCACCCGGGGTATCTGAGCCCGCGTCTGAGCCCCCCACCAGTGCCCTCGTGGCATCCAAATCCACCTGCATGTTCTCGAGCATCGAGTGGAGAAACCTCTTCTCCGTGGGGTCAGTTGCGGCCTTCCACTCTTGGAAGACCTTGTACATCCGTTCCTCCGTTTTTGCACGCGAGAATAAGGTGTACGCGCGTGGGACCTCCTGGGGTGGGGGGGAGGATCCCCTCGCTGCCCATTGCGTCCGCTTTTGGCCAAACGGGCGAGGGCGACGAGCAAAGGATGGAGGGGACGGAAACACCTCAAGCATCCGGGGGAGGTCGTGGGATCCGCCCGCGTCGTCGTCGTAATCGCGAATAGTTCGGCCCTCGCTTTTTCGGCCACCCAAATGTCGCACCCCGCCCGGAACTCTCTGAGTCCTTCAAGCACTCGTATAACATTCCCAGAAGGTGAACTCCTTATAAGTCCCCGGCAAGGGGAACTGAACCGACTCTCCGCTATCCTCCGGGCGTCCTCCTCAGCCTGCCCACTAGTCCGCATGCGGAGGGCGTTGGTGTACAACCCCGAAAATCGGCCGACCGCAGCCCCGATATGTTCCCACCCCTTTCGGCACTCCTCCCCGCTATAGGCCTTTCCGTGCGGGCAGTTCCTCTTGTAGGCTGCTCTAATCTTAGCCCACATGTTGACGATCCGCCGGTTGTTCGCAACCAGCGGATGGTCGCAAATCGACAGCCACGCCTTGGCCACGCCGACGTACTCATTCTCTCGTCCACTTCCTCCGCGTAGGGGTGTCGTGAACAGCGGGCTGCGACGACTCGCCGACCACCTTGCCCTTCCCCTTGGTCTTCTTCTTCTTCGGCGCACCCCGACCCGCTGGAACGGGAGTGTCCGGCTCCCCGAGGTCGATCCCCATCTCATGCAATGACAAAAGGTCATCGCCAGTGAACTGCGTCTCCACTTGGGTCGACGTGTGAGACGAAGCCGTCAAAAAATCAAGAGAGGGATTATAGACTGTGTCCCCCCCTCCCCCCGGTGACCCCGCATCCCGGGATGCATACCGGGCTGCATCCCTCCCCGCCATACCGGCATCATCCCCATCATCTGCCGCATCATCTACTGCTGCATCCGGGGCATACCTTCCCCACCCCGGCGTTGCCGCCGCCCGCCGCCTGGCCTGCCCCCGCCCGGCATCCCCCACGGCATCCCCCCCGCGCTCCCGCCATCATCCCCATCAACCGCTGCCAAGGGACGTTAAACCCCGGGCCCATCTCGCCAGCCCATCCGCCCCATCCGCATCCCACGGGTACCGTGGGAGTTCAGAGATCCGCTCGTCGCCGGATTGGACTCGTTGTTGTTGTCCATCGCTCGATATTGCTCTTGTACATAAATTCAGAGAGAGAGAAAACTCGTTAAAACAAGTGGTGCAAATGAAAATGAAACTAAAATCGCGTATATATAGGTTTTCAATTTAAAAAAAAAAAAACGAAAATTGGGCGTTGGCCGATCGGCACGCCACAATGGCGGCCAACGCCCTCAAATCGTCATGGGCTAGTCGATTTCTTCGCCGATTCGCGGCTGGCCGTTCCAATAGTTCGACTAGCCGACCGGCTAGCAACGCGAATTGGCTAGCCGGTGGGCTAGCCACTATTGGAGATGCTCTAAACTAAATTTTGAACATCAGTATATTCACGAAGACATAATTTGAATGGAAAGTTTTTACATAAAAAAAACTTTTATACTCTAAAGTTTGAAACAATAATATATATAATAATATTTTGATACATTATTATTATTATTATTATTATTATTATTATTATTATTATTATTATTATTATTATTATTATTATTATTATTATTATTATCTCTTATAAATATAATGTCCTATCTTGCTTTTCTCAATTTTTCATCTTGATTAAATGACTGCACCCCACTAAATTATTATATTAATATTTTATTATAAAATTAATATAATCCTACCAGTGGGCGAACCTACTAAGGTTTTTTGGGATCCTTAGAACCCCAAAGATTGAAATACTCCTATATATTTTATATTCATTCAAATCATGCTTTCATTTAATCGCTCAAGTGGTATGTTGCAAGGTAGAAACTTAACAGCTTGTGCTAAAAAAATCCTATCAAGCACAATTGGACTTTATTTACAATTTTGTGTGGTATTCTTACATCTGTTATTCATGAAAATATTTATTTTTTTTATCGTAATTCATTAGTTAATTTATTTCAAAATCTATTTAGAGTTGATAATTTCATTTTTTTTGCTATTTTTAGTGATTTTTTTCTACAACTATTGTACACAAAAAATTTCATAGAGTAATTCATTACTTAACTTAATTCAAAATTTACTCATAATTAGTACTCATATTAAATATATACATATCATGAGTTTTCATATACTATCATTTAATTATTTCAATCTCATTACACATCTCATGAACATCTTTGTCGCAACTTTCGGCTACGCCGACATAAAAAAAAAGAACCCAACAATTGTTATCAATATATTGAAACCCCCAACGACAAAATCCTGGGTCCGCTACAGAATCCTACTACTCTCTTCGTCCACCAATAAATTTTATATTTATTTTTTACTATTTTCGGTAATGAACCCTCATTATACTAACTTTATCTCTCTCATATTTTATTATAATGTTATTGTATATAAAAATAAAATCCACCTGATTCCAATTGACATTTTCACCAACTTTCTACTTATATTTCTAAAAAACCCATGCTGAATAAAAACTTCCCTTATATTAATGGACAAAGGAAGACGGGAGCAGTATATAAATATGAGATTTACGTCTCATTAAAATTTTCCACTTAATTTTTTCATATTTTTTAAAAATCCACATCGAATGAAAGCGAGAGAATATATCAAAAAGTTGAGAATACCAAATTACACGTGAAAAGAAGAAGAAAAATGTCAGCAGTTATTGTAATTAATGCAAATTAATTATGATTAACATCTTATTTATTTAGTGGCTGAAAATTGAACAAGTTGGTGACCACACATGAAGACGCGCATTCGATATTAGCATAATTAGGCTTATGTTTTTCATTATAACAATAAGCTGATTAGGTTTACATATTATTCGACGAGTATAATCGGAGTATTATGCAAAACAAAAAAAATAAATTCAAATTTAGTGGTTAAGTTATGTCTCATGACAATTTGATTTGGTATGTCTCACCAATATTATTTTGCCAAGTAAAAATATATAAAAATACAAAAAGCTAGTGAAACCAAGTGGAAATACGTGGAATGAAAATTGAAAAAAAGATAAGGAATTACGACACATGAAATCCAAAAGTATACGAAAAATTCTAACAGTCCCTAACATATGGAATTATAAAAGGGAGATTGAAAGGAACAAAATTTGGTATTATAAAAAATAAAAAATGAGGGAGATTGGCTGATGTATCAGAGGCGCTCATATTTGTCGCTCAATGATGTCGCGCAGCATAACATTCCTCTATGATTGTATATGAAGGTAGTATATGCGAATTACAGAAATTTCCAGAAATCATCTTTAAAACTCATTTGGCCATATATGCTCTAGCTGGAAGTGGGCCTAATATATTTGTATTTGGCAAAAAAATTATTGGTGGAACACAACAAATCAGATTGCTAACGTGGTATATCTAGATCACTTTAATTTTTTCTCAAATTTTTTATCAAATGTCCACACGCCATTAAATTATAATATTGATATTTCATTATAAAATTAATATAGTACTCCCTCCGTCCGCGAATAAGAGTCCCGTTTTTCCATTTTAGTCCGTCCGCGAATAGGAGTCCCGATTCACTTTTACCATAAATGGTAATAGGGTCCCACCTTCCACTAACTCATTTCACTCACATTTCATTTAAAACTAATATATATAAGTGAGACTCTTATTCCACTAACTTTTTTCCAACCACTTTTCTTAACATTTCTTAAAACTCGTGCCGCCCATAAATAGGACTCCTAATGGCGGACGGAGGGAGTAATATATAAATATTAAATTAATTTTTTATTAAAATTTTCCACTTACTTTTTTTATATCTCTAAAAATTAGCATCGAATGAAAAAGAGACTATATATCACAAAGTTGAGAATCCCAAATTACACGTGAAAAGAAGTAAAATGTCAGCAGCTATTGTAATTAATGCAAATTAATGAATATGATTAACAAATCAGTGGCTGAAAATTGAACAAGTTGATGGCCACACATGAAGGCGTCCGATATTAGAACAATTAGGCTTATGTTTTTCATTAAAATAATAAGCTAATTAGGCTTACATATTGTTGGACGACTATAATCGGAGTATTATGGGAAAAAAAAGTTCAAATTCAGTGGATAAGCTATACCACGTGCCAATCTGATTTGGAATGTTTCACCGATATTATTTTGCCAAGTGAAAATATATACAAGAGGCAAGAGCTCTACTTCTACATGTAATAAGCATAATGAATATGGAAAGAAAAAGACAATCTCTTGTATTATGAAAACTATCACAAATTTTTATTTGGGGGGGAGGAGGGAATACTAATTGTTAGAAATTTTCCGGTGTTCGAAAGCAACTGTGATGCAGTGCAAAATTAGCGAAAGATTAAGATAATTACGAGAGAAAAAGAATAAAAATAAGTGACTAGTGACTTATGCGATGTTGGTCATTAAACCAACATAACATAACATACAATGTCGCTAAAGCAACAGTGACATTGTCAGAACTGCTACTCTATCCGTCTCACTCAAGATGTCCACTTTTTCTTTTTAGTTTGTCCTGTTCGAAATTTCCGCTTTCTATATTTGAAAATAAATCTCTCTCTCCTCTCTCCTCTCTCCCCATTAAATATATTCAACTTCTATACTTTTTTTTTCACTCTACTTACTCAACCTAATAACTCCTCCTAAGACCTCGTGCCACTACATATTGTGGACATCTTGAGTGGAACGAGGGAAGCATTCATAAGCTATATAATACCATTATTTGGCCTATCTATAATTAAATTTCAAAATGATATCAATAGCATTGTTTTAATAAAATTTACAGATTTTATATGATATAATTATTTGACCGTTTTGGTTTCTAACATAGTCAAAATTGAAGGGTCGATTAACAATAACTAACATAATGACCAAATCAATTATACTTATAAAAATACAAATTATTTGATATATTTATTTATAAAATAATCAAAATTAAAAAATAGAATAATGATTAATACTATAAATAAAAAATAAGTATTAGTAATATGTAAATGTGATCTTTTTTGTATGACGTATTATTTTTAAAGGTAGCAATATTTTAAAACACATATATTTTTTTTAGTTTGGTATATTGTACTAGTTGTTTTTTGTGCCTCTAGCAATATTTCAATTTATTAATGTTGCGGTACATTGACATAAATAGTGACTTCAAACATCGCATGTCAATAATTTATTTTGTTCCTATCCAAATTTTATTTAGGGATATATAGTTGTGGTCGCCTAGTCACGAGCGCTATATCCACGAGCGCTATATCAACCAAAAATCTTGAAAAATGAATAAATATTGACAAAGTCACTAATACATTCAATAAATTGCAAACACTCGGTAAATTGCACTCTTTAGAGTGGATACAATACAATGGAGGAAAAGATAGGCTGTATTTAAAGAATAGTAGTAATAACTTAGGTTGAAAAAACAAAAAACAAATTATTTAAAGCATGATAAACCATTAACATAAGAGCTTCCATAAAATATCATCGATCCTTATTTAGCAGGCATTTTTATCATTAGCAGATTTGAGTTGCTCTTCCAATCTACCGCTCAATCTTTGGTCAACCCAGTTGACGATGTCGGAGTATACGATGTCGAGATTTTCTGGGAGCTCACCGTACGACAACGAGTGCCACATTCCCGGGTACAGCTTGATGGTCTTGTCCGTTGCGCGTGCAGTTTCATGTAGTGTTTTGCTCACCGATGGATCCGTCACCTTATCTTCTTCCCCGTGCAGAACAATAAACGGCAACGAAACCTACATTTTATTTTATCAGAATTCATTAATTCTGAATTATATTAATACTGTAGTTGAAAAAGACAAATTAAATACTTTAGCAGACAAAGCCAAACCTCTTCAAGCCTTTGTTCCAAATCAATGCTAGCTGAATAGAGTTGGCAGCTTGTTAATAGTCGAGGTCGGCCTTTGTATGTGTAAGGGTTGGACCTAACCTGTGAGCATTAATAGAAGGCTGGTTTTAATTAATCAGCAATTAAATTTAAAATAAAATGTCAATTAGTATAGTTAATACCTCTTGTCTAACTTGTGGATCCCTAAAGGCAATGTCAATTATATCTGGAGTTGGAGTAACTTTCCACGTAGGGATGATGCGAGCCAAAGCGATCACAATAGTGATAACCACGGGGCTTGGTTTTATCTCGTCAGCAATCTGTGGTTGTTCAATTTGCAAGATTATATCTCGAGATTAAATATTTATGATGTTGGGTTCATTAGATTGAATCCCAAACCTCAATCCTAAATAGATAATTATGCGATAATTAGTCATAGTCACCTCTATGATTAAAATAACTTCACAATTGAATTCTGATTATTATTTTGTCTAACAATTTGGTTATGAATTATGATAGAAGAGAATATATTTGACCTTACACATGGGAGCAACAAGGATGGCACCATCCCAAAAGGCAGGCTTTTTTCTATGCAAGCGTAGGACCATCGCCCCTCCCATTGATTCCCCCATTAATATCCTCAGCTTATTCCTATTCTCTTTCCTCTCTGCATCAGCATTATTTGAATCATCACAACTCACAACCAATGGTTGAATTTTGAATGTCAAACTAATTGGACCACAATTGATAGTACTACTATAATAACAAGTCAGAAAATCTGACCGGATATATTGGTGAAGTGATCGGAGAGATCGTCGACGAGATCATCGAAGCTGGTGATAAGCCCGAGCAGGCCGGACGATTTCCCATGGCCCTCGCAGTCAATCCCGTGCACTTCATAGCCCGCCTTCACTAGTCTAGCAGCACAGCCTGTTCCAATCAGTCAATTAATCCATCAATTAAATAATTAAATCGATAGAAATTCATAGGTTCTATTCTAAAACCAATTGGTTATAGGAAGACCAGACTCATTAAACTTATATAGTGATTTCTATCGACACTTATGTTTTATATTCAGTTTAATTTCCAACACAAACAAATACTCCTATAAACGATTATATATTCGATTTTTAGTTACCTCTCATGGAGATGCTACACTCCATGCCGTAGCCATGGCAGAGAAAAATCAGAGCTTTTGCCTCTGTATCTGTGGGTCCCCATCGGCAGCTGAATAGCTTCACTCCACGTGGACTCACTATGAATTTCTGTATCAAAATTAATTCATATTAGTATTTCATGAGTTTGCGGATCGAGTTTTCAAAAATTTCGCTTGTTTAGTAGGTTTAATTAATTACCTCATCGTATTTGACGTTGTTGTTTTCGGTATCCTGCAAAAAAAAAAAAAAAAAGGTTTTAGTAATGATATGTGATTTAAAAAATGCGTAGGAATGTATATGTACCATTTGTATGCAAGCAAAAAAAGCAGCAGAAAATTGATAGAATTTGCTATGTGGGGATATTGTATTTGGATGAAATACTATATATGAATATTTATGGAGCGGAAACGATGCGTCTAAATCGACGACTAACTCTTATCTATCCTTTTAGTTTTGACTACTAGGTTACATATCCTTTTCAATTAATAATCCCACTGTTTTTATTTATAGAGTATTAATTATATAAGTGCCTAATACGGTACATGTCTCGTCTTATTTTAATGTGATGTGCTGTATAATTAAATTTCGAAAATTTTGTATCACAACAGAATTTTAGGTTCCATCGTTTGGGATATATATTTATTAAATATAGGAACTCATTGATGGTTTTCGCTATTTACTCACTTTCTTTTCTGGAAAAATAATTCAAGATTTCTGATCAGCGCGTTACCTTCTTTTTAATTTGCATTTTTGGAATGAAAGAATATAATGTTTGCATAGTAAAAATTTCAAACATAAGCTACACAAAGTATCTTATTTCAGTAGCGTGAATTGCACTGTGCATAAATTATTGTATGTAATTATATTGTATCTTTCTCGAGGTTGGGTGATGACGACGTATATATAAATATTATTTTTTATTATTCGTTTTTTCAAAAAAAATTCATGAATGATTTAGGATTTTCTATGTTAATGAGTGATGACGACGTATAAATAGTATTTAAGTAACTTACATTCCATTTTATGAGAGGAGAAAGAATAAACGGAAATATAATATTTTAATTGAAAAATACAAAGAAACTAAAACAAAAATATGTAATAATAGTCGAGCCGACGAGGTCTCTTTCCGTACGATTAGGTTATACGCCCCGATAATGCTTTTGATTAGGAGAAGTGTCTCCAAAGATAAACCATGTTCGTCTCGTTTGTTGCATATTCATCGAGACAATACGAGCTCCGATGAACTAGAAGAGACATGGACAAAACTTTAACGATGACAATATAGTGAACGCAAAGAACTTTTCATATACTTTGTATTATGCAAAAATATGAATAATGCATGGAATACATATTCTATTTATGGTGTAGTCTACTCAGTATTAATTTATCGAATTTTGAACAAGATTTGTTGGGCTTTCATTTTTCAAGACTGGTGTAGGGATAGGATCATTCGATATTCACTAATTATCGGGACCTCTTTTATTGATTGAGCTCTGAGATGGTTAATCTCAGTAAATACAAGCCAAGTACACAACAATCTATTACAAGATTACAAGTAAGCTGACTAAGTATCTATTACATTTATGAACCCTAATCAGAAACCCTAGCTATCTTCAGATCCTTAACCGGATCTGGAATCCAAGCCTCTACTGATTGGGGAACCCTGCACAACGACTTCACAAGGCCAAGGACCTCCTTAATCTTCACCAACTAGTCTCAAGGGAGCATTGCGAAGTAACCAAACCCTAACCCTAGGGATACTCCAACTGCTACAACACAGAGATCACCTCAGTTCACAAGGATCTAACACCAATATCTCAGAACACTGCTTCGCAACACAAGAACCCTCGAAGAAGCCTCCAATCACACATGAATCCAACAAAGAAGTTGGACTGAACCCTAGATCTGTGTGTACCAAACCATGGCATAGAGTGTGCAGTCATATTCTCCGCCTTGATGTCCTTCCATGTCATCACATCCACTTGGTCAAGGGTCATGGTCTTTTCCTTGGTTTCCCACCAAAAGTCGGTCACATTCGTGAGTTGCTAGGTTACACAAATCAATCACTCTTCATCAGTGCACTTCATGAAATCAAAGATGCTATTCAATGCGCGTATCCAAGTCTCGGCCTTTGCCATTTCTCCTATCCCATCGAAAATAGGAGGATTTTGCTCTAGAACAACTGTTCAATGCGCTATTTTGGCTTAGGTGGAGGAGGTGAGGGTGCTTGCACGCGTTTCTTCTTTCGATTGTTTTTCAGTTTGAGTTAATTCATTTTCGCCACTTGATGGATTATTTCCTCTTGTCGATGACCTTCGTTCGTAAAATCATAATCTATCGAATAGTGATGATCTTATGCGACGATCTTACATACACCGACTCTCATTTGTTATCCGCGTATCCTTTGATCAACCACGTATATAAATCTTAAGCCACATAACGAGATCATTTGAGGTACACAACTTTTTCTCAGTATTGTGTTTTCTCCATGAGTAATATCCAGGTATGGTATAACATTTGATTCTTTGGCCGCTTGCTACAAACTAAGCGTAGATGCAAAAATATACAACTCCTCGTGTTTTTCGGAAAAGCCCAAGGCTGCATCCTTTGTGAGAGTCTTGTATCAAGAATTTGAGAATTAATTTAACAGTCTTACTTGGACATGGACCGATTTCAAATTATAACAACACCGTTAAAACATCTTTAAATTGGAAGAGTTCCAAAATCACTCAAGGAAACAAGAATTTCAAATTTCAGCTCGACTTTTGTTTTGAATCTCAACACTAACTTGCAACAATTGGTTTGGGACATCCCAACAGAGCTTGAAAGATCATAAGATAGTTCATGGATATAGAATGGAATCGAATTAAATCTCAGTTCCCACAATAGGCTACCAAACAAGATATTTCAGTTGTACGACCACATTTGAAAGGTCCAGACATTAACGAATGATGGTTCAAATATGTCAAAGCCAGAAATGATCAGTTTCATGAGGATTTAGAAACGTAGGCAGTTACTAGACTGTGATGATCATAGTTCAACGACATCATAAGAGCATCCCCAGTGGGTGCGGACTTCCTATAGCCTTCCCGACGGACTTCCCAAAAACACCTCCTGCCACGTCATAAGGACTTCCCATAGCCTTCCCTGCACAGTGGCGGACATCCCATAGCCTTCCCGCGCGGACTTCTCGCAAAATTTTTTTTCACAAATTCACCAAATTAAACAATTTACGGAATTAATAAACAATATACGGTATTAAAATTTCAGCCACAATGCAGAATTAAACAAAATGCAAAATAATTTCATTAGATAAAAAAAAAACAATAAAAAAACTTCATCAAATTACAATCACGAACATCCCTAACGATGACCCCGACGCAACCATAGCTCTTCAATTAAATCGTTCTGGAGTCGAATATGGGCTTGTCGTTGGCGCATGTCACCAAACGCATGCACCTGCTCGGTCCTTTCATGGGGTACCCCCATACATCCACTGGGGGTGGCCACACCGTGGCTTGGACCGACACCATCACCACCATGGCTCTGGTGCAAAGTAATCCACGTACAACCGATGGTGTGCAGCGATGCGGTTCCTAGGTATTTGAGTTCGATGATGGATGGGCCGAGGTACCGCCGGCTGTCGCTGCTGCTGCATGGCCGCCTGTAACGCCCGATTTATCTCCCTAGACGTAACGGCATGCAGCTCATCCCTAACGATCTAGCTCCAATCTGGAGCACCGCTACCACCCGCACCACTACCACTTCCACTTCCACTTGCCATTGTAAGAAACTTAGAGAGAGAGAAACTTGTTAACACAAGTGGTGCGAATGAAATGAAGTTTAACGAGCCGTATATATAGAGTTTGAAAAAAAAACAAAACAAAACAAAATTATCGGACGTCCGCCCGGGACGTCCGTCCGCATGACACAGCGGCGGACGTCCCGTAGCCTTCGCGATGGATGTCGCGTGAATGCCGTGGAACTCCCGTGTCTGCATGGGACGTCTGTCTTCCCCCCTTCGTCGCCCAATGGCGGACGTCCACCACGGACGTTGGGCACGCCGGTCCGACGCCCGGCGGACGGCCGCCACTGATGATATGGAATAGTAAAATCACATCAATAGGTTCATAAGTCTGTGAAAGACAGTAGACGTCAAGGAAACTTTTGAAAAGAATCAAGTGGATTTAATCTGTTAAGGGAAAGTACAAAATGTAGGCCTTAACTTCGTTGTGGAGAAAGAAAAATTCTGATATGGGAACGGTACATGTAGTGCGACTGGGCCAAAAGAATTTCATTTCTATAAGAAAGGACCTACCATATACATGGCTACAAATGAAAGTTGAATAAAAGTTCGAAGAATAATATCCCATAGAAAACATGCATGGACACGTGGTCATAATGAAGGACATAATTAAAAGCAACTTTTAGGAATAAAGTTCAATGATGAAGGCTCACAAAATCAAAATATTGTACTTATGAATGATGATTCAATGAACACTACAATCAATCCAAATGTCCAAAGTTATAAGGGCAAACCCCAATTTCCAAGAACTGGAAGTGAATCACGACTCGATGTAGGAAAAGAAATAATGGGCATTACTGTAACGCCCCACTTTTTCAAACCCTAATTTGTGGGTTATAAAATTTTTGCATTAAATGCTTTTAATGCTATGGAGTATGTGGATTAATTGATGAGTGATTTAATTGAGTGATTTCTTTGTGACCTAATTGCGATTTGGAGTTGAGATCGATTGAATAGTAAAAAATGTGGAAAAAATGACTTGGCTGTTGAAAGGTCAATGTGTTGAGAATATGAGGTGGAAGTAAAAATGCCTGATTTTATGAAATGATTGTGTGAATATTCGATGCGGGGTAATATAATTCATAAATATCCTACACATATTATTGGAATTTTTGACCCCTATTATTATTGGAGAAGGAATCTTATTTTTCTTGGATTTAATTATTCGCTTGGGATAATTATCCAAATTAAATCCAAAGTTCAAATATTCTCTAATTCCTCCATGGAATTTTCGAAACCCACCTTATTCCTAGGGATATTTCGAAAATCCCCTTATTAAGGGAAGAAGGAATTGTTTATTATATTATTTGATCCCTTATTTATTCTCTCCCATGAATAAATATAAATATTCTAGCATATCTTACCATATCTAAAGAGATCTTGCCATATCCTATTTAAATTAGGATTTGAATTTAAATCCTAGGCATACAAATCGCCTACTCCATATTTATTTGGGAGGATTTATTATTTTATTCTGCTCCGTGATATTTTATTCTACTCCGTGAAATACCCAAATTTAATCAAATGCTAATTAAATAGCATGAAATTCGAATTCCCCCTTATTTCTCTCTAATATCACGCCAACTCTCTCCCTCTTATCTTCCCAAATCTTTAATTTAATTAATTAAAGATATTATATCTTGCACTCTATAAATAAGAGAGAAACCCTAAACCTAGAATTAAAAAAAATCGCCCCTCTCTCTTTCAAAATGACGCGTCCCACTTCATCCACTCCATCTTCAACTTGTTTTCTATTTATTCAAGATCTCTTCATTCTTTACAAAGAATTGAAGTTGAAACTCGAGAATTGTTGAAGAATCAAGGCTATTACTTTGTTCTACCGTTCGTTCTATCAGGAAAATGTATTTTTATATCAATCTTTTCTCATCTAACCAATTAATCGGTGTTCTTGAACCCTCATGCATATAGATCGAGTGAAAAGGAAAAACCAATTGATGAATGAGGTGTTTATGTGTGTGTGTGTGGATCGTTTGTGCGTGCGTGTGTGTGTGCATGCCTCGGTGTGCGTGCGCGTGTGTTGTGTGTGTGAGTGTGATATGTGTTGTAAAACACTCATGCGTGACATGTTTTGATGATAGATCTGGAGTTGTAGTGCGAATAAAAAGTGATATGATAATCATGTCTTGATTTTGAATGGTGATATTAATACGAATTGATGGGAAAAGGGAAACGTTGGGAACATGTGATAAGACTAATTTCATGCATTGGTTATAGGGATGAATTTTGTGATTTCCTGGGTCTAACAAGGTTTTATAAGCCAGGTGTGTAGAGAAATCGCCAGCCCCAGGAAGAAGACGGAGATTGCCTGGAAGAAGAAGCTGGCGGGAAACGTGAGCGGAAGAAGGAAGAGTTACTAGACTAAGGAGCATCTAATTGGAGGGCAAAATGGGAATCACAAGAACAGTCTAGAAGCTCTACCTACTATAAATAAGAGCACGCGATCAACATGAAGAGATCTCTTTTTCCACTTCGGCTCTTAGCTTAGCTTTTTCCACTTCTCTCTACATACACTTGAGGGGAATCATTCTGGGGAGTTCACGTTTCGGATCTAGTTGTGGTGTAACACCGTCTCTATGGAGGAGAAGATACAATAGTTATTTGCTTTCAGTTTACATTTCGTATTTCCCCGAGTCTTCGCTGTTCGAAGCTCGGTTGTGTTTTGTTATTCCCTTGTTGGATACTTCGTATTTTACTATGGAGATTTCTATTTTTTTTTCAGTTATGATATTGTCCTTTTATTTGTTTGCTTTGGTGGA
Organism: Salvia hispanica; assembly: GCF_023119035.1. NCBI lineage: Eukaryota > Viridiplantae > Streptophyta > Magnoliopsida > Lamiales > Lamiaceae > Salvia > Salvia hispanica. The sequence continues at coordinate 37,715,602 of NC_062968.1, read as the reverse complement.
TATTGTTGGTTGATTTGAGTTTGGAATTTGAATTTCTTGGAGATTGTGGTTGATCGGTTGAATCTAGTTGAATCTGTGAAGATCGGAGATGGAAATGGTGTTTGATTGTTGTGGATGGCTTGGATCCGGAGTGGATGAAGCATCCGACGTATAGATCTGTCGCATTTGCATGATTATGATGTTTTGAATTCTATTTACTTGCTTGCCTCGTCTGGTAGTCATGGATCTATGTTAGTTTCAGTGGTTCTTTGAGTCAATCGGTTTAATTTTGTTCACACTGTTTCGATCTTGTTTGCTCTGTTTTTCACCGGTTGTTTCGTGATAAAAGTAAGAGAAGATGATGTCGCTGTTAGTTAGTCCTTTAGTTAGTTAATCTCCAGCTTTTTCCGTCGTACTATGCCGTTTTAGGAAATGGTCCCCACATTTCACTTTTCGTCTGTCTAGGCTAGCTCAGGAAGTCGTTTACCCAGTCAAGTAGTCATTTCAATTACTATCAGTCATCATGCATGTCCCTTCCTAGATCTAGCTGTTAGAATAGAATATTATATTTACTCAGTCTAGGAATTAAAGCTCAACCCCGAAAATTGCGTGGCAGCAGCCAAAAATAGCTTCCAGGTCTTTGAGCATGTTTACTTACACATCTGTCTCTGTGGATTCGATCCATGCTTCCATGTACTAATCTTTTTAGCTATAGCGGGTTGAGGGTTTTGAAGGACGAAGGAAGTGATTGTGTGCCCAACGACAGGTTACCCAAGGATTCTCTGAGTTCCTAAACCCTGTGTCTAGTGGATTCTCTGGATCGGGAGATTTAATTTCAAACAAACCTCGCTGACTTTACGTGACTCTTCAACATGCATGATTTTCGAATCAATGTTTGAAACTGATTTGTGATACACATAATTTAAAGGTGATAACTCGCGCTCTCGGCGTGATACTAAGGGGAAGAGATTACTTGTGATCTAAGTAGTCGAGGTGGGCTTTTCTTTTAAAATAAGGACATCGTCCTAAATCTGTATTGATGAGAATGAGATCTGTGTTATCATGCTATGATTTGTTTTGTCGTGCCTATCCCTTGTGGCTATGCCACTATTGATTTAATCGAATTCGGATCCTTGTAGAGCCGCAAACTCTACTTGGGTTAGTGTACACCAATGTTAGACCGCGTGCCAGCGTACAGGTTGGCTGGTCTAGTGACCTGGATTGCGGCCGCATTCCTTGTCATGTAGAATAAGGATATGGTAAACGTCGATGTGAAAAATGGTTGCGCGACCGTGATTTTGAATAAAAGGAATATTTTGGTGCCTCGGGCATTTCTAAAGATAAAACCTCGATGGACACTTGAAAATGGCATGATAACTACTATTATGATAAAACTGTTTTCGGCATAAGTCCACTGAGTATGTTTATAGTACTCAGCCCTGCATGTGTTTTCCCTATGTGCAGGTTGAGCGGCGACGAGCGGTTGGCGGTGTTGAGCAAGTAAATTGAATAATATGATCGTTTTGAAACTCCGAGTGTAGTTGTGTCTTCATACATAGCTTCACCCTTCTCTTGGTTGCTTCCGCTGAAACATGAAACTTATTATTTTTTTGGTTGAGTTGAACTTATTCCTTTTGGTTTAGAATATTGAGACATGATATGCGTTTTTGATTATATTAAACCCTTGTCTTTTGGAGCATAAATTATGATATCTATTCATCATTGGTTTTCTTGATTAAGCCGTTGTTTTGTTGCTTGAATAGTTCATTAAATACCTTGGTCAAATCCCTTTAAATGAAACCCTAGCCTATAATCTTTGTTGCATTTAAGTCCGCCTAGTTAACGATCGCTGTATTTATTATACCCTAGAAGGGCGGGTCGTTACAGATGGTACCAGAGCCTAAGTTCTTTCCGCTCTGGACCCAAGAGTCTTATTGAATTAAAGTCTAAAAATGTGTAAATTGATTAAGTGATAATCATCGAAGGCTCAACACCACGACTCGTCTCCGCCCAACCACGAAGAATGAGGTAACATGTATCTCTTGAATATTGATTTGAATTATGAGATGTTGGAAATTGCAATGAAGGGAAGTGAATGTGATGTTTTTGAAATTTTTTTGGAGTATGAAATGATGAATATACATGAATGTGAAATTGCTACTTTCGACTATGCCAAAAATGATGAATGCTGTTATGCAAGTGAAAAGGTGTTAAGACTTCTATGAGTTGAATGAATGAGATTCTATATGATTGTGATTGCTTGATTGTATGATGAACGACATCTATGAGAACGAACATGAGCATGCTACTATACATAGTTGTAAATCGTGTTGTGAATGAAAATTTTGTGATAATATCGAACGTGGAAGCACGAAACGCCGAATGCGAGGCAAGCGACTTATGAGAATGAATTGCGAATCATTGAAACAGGAAAACATACGAACCATTTGCCTCGGAAATGAAATTCCATTTATTCATGATATGATAATATCTTCACACCTCCATCGTTCGACACACACACACACACACACACATATATATATATATATCCATCGTACTCTCAACATCATTTGAAACCGCATACACTATTGAATTTTCTTCGACCCTTGTGCTGATGCTGAGGTTTCCTTTTGTAGAAGCTCAACCGGTATTACGCACCGATGCGAAACCGTTATGCAAAGAACAAGGTTTTCCCTGTAGAAACCTAACAAGAATTTGAATGGGATGGAAAGTCTTTTCTCCTGACCTATGTCACCGATTTCTACAACCACTGGATGGATGCATACGCGTATGGAAGAGCTACCCATCACGCGGGGATCTCGAGACTTATCCACAGCCTGCCGTCTCCTTGGAGCGAATGGGCTGCCCAAGCTGCGTTACCATTTACATGGTTCAGTCCGCCCGAGTACGAGCCTCGAGGCGATATGATTGGCCTGTTGGGAGTGCTGCTTCCAGCCATGGCCGCCGCGAGGGATGGACCACCGCTTAGGCCCCCACCGCACAAGTATCCGCCGAGTCAAGCCCGTCGATGGATATATCATCGTGATAAGGAGCCGCATGTTGATCGTGTCCCTAGTAAACCAAGGCTTAGGACTCGTATGTCTAACCCGTTGATCATACATGGGAATTTGGAAGAGATGCGTGCGATAACCCCTCCACCCCCACACGCTGGAGGAATGGACGAGGATGAGGAACCCTACGACGAAGGGCATGAGTTGGGCATGGAAAATGTCAATGAGGACGACCGAAGAGGACATGAACTTAATCAACTAGGATAATAGTCGTGGAATACTTTGTTTTGTTTCCCCCATGTTTTTCGATTGATTTGCTTGACTTTCTACCTTTTATTTTTGCTACTCTTTTACCATCTGCGTTTGATTCTAAGACCTCTTTGAGGCAACATTTTGATTAATATGCCATGGGGAGATTTTTCCACTTTTTACTATCTTATGATGCAATGGACTTTCATAATGTCTTTCCATACCATTGTGAAATTTTCTATCGGTACTTCATCATACCGTCGCATGATGCCATCCTATCGCACAACTGTCTTCCAAATGCCTTATTGCGCCTTATACTTCGCTACTTTGTAGTACAGTTGTCTTCGTGACATTTTCGTACAAGTCCCTTTTTGCTAAATGAGCAATGATCCTTTTGCTATCCTATGATGCAACTGATCCTCGATATGATAACACCTTGACACTGCTCTTTTGCTATCCACCTTTGATATCTTGTGATACGAGAACATTCCACCATTTAAATTTTGATACGATTGACCCATGAACCTTGTTTATCAACTATACCAAATGACTGTTGCTAGACCTTGTTAATAACCCGTATAATGCTAAATTAAAATGCCGCCAAGACGCAACCGAGAACTAAATCCTAAGACGGAGGATGAGGACAGCGTGTCACAACCCATTCCGCCGCCTCCATGCCCACCGCTTCCGGTCGATCGGGAAATTGTGAAGTTATTCTTAGAGCAGAAACCACCTATGTTTAACGGACTGGGAGAACCGGCCAAGGCCGAATCGTGGATACGAGCACTAGAACGCATCTTCGCGATTTTGGGATGCAATGATCGAGAACGAATGAGTTGTGTGACCCACCAACTAACTGAGGCAGCTGACTTTTGGTGGGATATTAGAATGAAGACCATGCCACGAGACCAAGTAGAGGCGATGGCATGGGAAGGTTTTAAGACTGAAATATACAACTGAAGTATGTGCCAAAGAGCTACCGGATAAAATTTTTAAAGATTTAGTGGTCTACAAATTGTCATGTGTAATTTTGTTTTATCATTATTTAAATTAAAAAAGACAAGAAGAATTAAAAAATTTAGGGTTTTGGTCAAACTGTCAATATAGTGCCTAAAAAATAATCAATATGATGCATTAAGTATGTCAACACAATTTTGAAATATATGCGTTTTGGTTCTCGTTGGAATCCTTATAAAATTTTCTTTAATTTGATATATGTTGAGTGAAAAAATAATTTAAATTGAGATAGTTATATGCATTTAAAGTTTTGAGATATTTTTCAAAAGTTAGTTATAATTATTTTGTTGTTAATGGACATAAATACACTAATTGACATTTTTGATCCACTGTATTGATACTCGAAATTGAATGATCATGCCCTTTAATTCAAAG